>NC_073378.1:31061377-31220200 GCF_028641065.1 Leucoraja erinaceus | reverse complement strand
GAACAATACAGGGTACCTAATTTTAGGTGCCAACTATGTCATAACGTACTACATGCTAGTACAACCTCTAGTTTTATGTTTGTTGAAAGGTAGTAACAAAAACCAAAAAAAAGAGATAAAATAAGAGGAAAAAATAATAGTAGAAAATAGCAAAAAACGTGAAGTGTGTATATAAGAAAAGAAAAAATAGAAAGAGCAATAGGAGAAAATCCCCTTAAAAGAACTTTTCAAATCTTTATTCGGAGATGTAATCTATCCACGACCTGACCTGAAATCAGTAATCTTTATGGTTACTGCTACATCACATGATTCTAAAAAAGTTGATGAAAGGGGAGACCAACTGCTTAAGATTGGTCATATTTATCTATAGTGCGGAGTCTCAATTTCTTCAAGGTGTTGCTTTGCCATCATATTCCTAATCCACATTTTAATAGTTGGTATAGCTGTATTTTTCCAAAATATAAGTACTCAATTTCTTTCCAATTATTAACCCATATTAAAGAATACTTTTTTGGTCTTTATTTAAATTGATATCTTCTACTATTATTCAAAATCATAATCCATTCCGTATTAGGTTCTATTCTTGATTGAAGAGCTTTGTAAAATATATCGCTCCAAAATTTATTCAACTTTGTGCACCCTACAATGATGTGTTATACTTGGTGCTTTGAAAACAAACATTTATCGCATCTGGGAGCAGACGTTTAGGTAGAATTTATTCAACCTCGTTTTTGAATTAATATAGTCTATGTAATAAATTTAAATTGTATTAAATTTGTGCTTGCATTAATAGCGCAGCAATTATGTGTGTTCATCAGATACTTTTTCCCCCATCTATCTTTCGGGATCTTTATCATTAGTTCATGTTCCCAATTTTCTCTTTAGTGCCTCTGTGCGGGTATTCTCTATTTAATATACTATTATAAAAATATGATATAGTAGTTTTTTGTGAATCAGCCTTAATATTCATTGCTTCTTCTAAAGGGTCTAAAAATATAGTTTGAAATCTATGTATATATTTCTTCATTAAGTCACTATCTGTATATATATTTAAAATATTGATTATCATTCAGTTTAAATTTTGATTTTAATTTGTTGAAATGATAACAATTTGCCGAAATTCATACATATCTACTACTTTCATAATCCCCAGTCCTATCCCATTGTTTGTATGTTTTGTCGATAAGAGATGTTTGAATGCAGGATTGTTTAATGGGGTTAGTACTGATAGATTATTTAATTTCAAGGATAATTTTATTTGTTTCCAAGTTCTTATGTATTTGTGAATAATTGGGTTATTCTTAATATATATACTACTCAATTTTAATCGGTGAGAACAAGATCATTCCTATATCGTACGGGAAACACTCCTCTTGCCTCAATTCTTATCCACTCTGACTGGTGAGTGGAAACTATCCAACCAGTACATTATGTTCTTAATATGCACTGCCCAGTAGTAATACGTAAAGTTAGGTAATGATAAACCCCCCAAACCTTCTTTAGGTTTACACAAATGCTTTCGTTGAATTCTGTGTGCTCTATAATCCATATAAAATTAGTGATGTTAGAATCTACTTTTTTGAAAAAATATTTTGGAATATATATTGGGATCGCTTGAAACAATATATTAATTGTGGTAAGAATTTTCTTTTTATAGCGTTAATTCTAAGACCTATCAATGGGGAGCGTTTTCCCAAAATTTTCAGTTTATTTAATAGTGGCATAAAATTGGCGCTAAATAATGATGTGTGTCGTATGTAATTTGAATACTCAAATAATTTTTCTGTTGCAATTTGAAAGGGAATTTTAAAAGTGTCTCGCATCCTGTGGTTTTAGACATAATTTCGCTTTTATTCCAATTTATTCTATATCCTGAAAAAGAACCGAATTCCTCAATTAGTGTTAATAAGGTGGGATACTCGTTTGTGTATTAGTAATATATAAAAGAATATCATCAGCATATAATGAAATTTTATTCTTTGAGACCTTAGTATTATATCCGTGAAATATTTGGATGATTTTAATCCTTTCAGCCAGCGGTTTCGATCATAAGGGCAAATAGTAATGGTGGTAGGCACAATCCTTGTTAAATAATTTTGGAGATAACATATTATTAGATAATATTCTTGCCGTAGGTTTATCATAAAGTAGTTTAACCCATCTAATAAAATTCTCTCCCATATTAAATTTGGGGAGTACCTTAGATAAATACTGCCATTTCTACCTGGTCAAATGCCTTCTCTGCATCCAGCGTAACACTGAAATGTCTTCAATGTCCTCTTTGTGAGAGTACATAACATTGAAAAAAAAAAAGCCTTCTCAAATTATTAACTTATTGTCTTTGGGTATAAATCCATTTGATCCGGGGGTTACCAATTTGTTAATATAATTATTCAGTCTTCTAGCTAGAATCTTTGCTAAAATTTTCTGATCCGTATTTAGAAGTGACGTAGTTCTATAAGAACACGGTTCATCTAAATCTTTATCTTATTTTTGGTATAAGCGTTATTGTTGATTCTGCTAAAGTTTCTGGTAGTTTATTTTCGATATAAGCCTGCATATATAAGTATTTAAAAATTCCACAGGTCTTAGTTTTAACAAGACGCTTCCCTACCTTTATTGATTTATCTAAATGGGTCTATAACACAATTAAATCTCCCCCCATTATTATTTTGATAATTATGCTCTGCAATTATATCTACTATTTTTCTTTAAAAATTGGGGGTTATCAAAATTAGGCGCATAAATATTTATCATAGTTAATGGTGTATTATAAATTTTCTCCCGTGACTATAACGTATCTTCCCTCTTTTATCAGATATGGACTTCTTTAATTTAAAAGGTATACCTTTCCGATTATAAGGGCCGTTCCTCTTGCTTTAGAAGTGAATGCGGAATAGTAGGTTTGAGCTATCCAGTTTGCCTTAATCTGATCTGAGTTTGTTGTTTCAAATGTGTATATTGTAGGAAAGCAATATGCATATTTAATGGTTTTAATTGTGCCAGAATTTTAGCCCTCTTAAGCCATCCAATCAGTCATAAAAAACAAAAAACGCGCGTCAATCTTCAAAGCAGCGGTGTGAAATCACAGATAACAGTAGTTGAAAGTTGACATAGTAAGATTTTAGAGAAGAGTAGAACTACCGGATGACCTTTATGAGAGAGGGTGGGAGCGGAGGGAACGTAATCCCTCATGGTAACTCCTCATAAAATACAGATCAAACTTCAAACTGGTAAGTTCTCGTTTAATCTTACTATTTACTTCGGAGTCTACACACCACAACTGCTTCATGACATTCATAATGAATAAATAATAATAATAGTAACCCCTCCCATCCGGGAGGAAACTATACAACTGAATCTCAAATATAGTTGGCAAATACCCCTGGTCTGGCAATGGGTTATTATAAATGTTTTGGAAAGTTTGTTCATTTGACCATCCTGCAGGCCGCTAGGATGTGATCCAGCGGAACATAAATAACCCTTGCTGCTGATGTTGTGGCAGCCCTGGTGGAGTGAGATTTGAAATCAGGATATCTAGTCCTGCATAAACCAAACCCCATTTCACCACCTGGAGATGGTCTGAACTGCATCCTTCTTATAAAGTTTATTGTAACTAATAAGCATTGCTAGTTCACAGCCTCTAAGGCTCTAGGTGACCTTGACGTATATGTGTGCCCTCACATAACCGAAGGTCCCTGGGTATGCCATGAAACTAGTTTGAGACCTGATGCCCTTTCTGCTCTGCTTACTAAATCATGAACATAAAATATTATATTATTTACAGATGTAACCATCCTGTCCAGTCGCAATTATGTAGCGACTGAACCCATTGCGCTGAAACCAGCGTCCTGAGGATAACTACCTCATGAGAGCCGGCCAAAGCTAAGGATGTAGCTGGAGCCCCCTGGTGAAGTAGTGTTAACACAATTTAAATATCCCATACTGTCCGGTACTTGTCCTGGGAGAACTTGTGTTAAAGATATCCTTTACAACGTGATATCCGTGGGTGAAACCCGACAGAGTGGGTACCGTTTGCTGCAGCAAATATGATGGAAGGCACATTGGGCACAGTTAATGACCCTATAACTCAATTATTGTCAAAAAGACCCATTTGAAAATGAACTCCAACACGTCAGAAATCTGTACCATATTAAATGTAACATTACCATTAAACATAACACTTCCCATCTCCTGAAGAAGAACTGTACTGCTTTTTTTTGGTGCTATCCCTGCACTCTGCAGTGAACACATTCATGGATCGGGTGGTGACAACCCGAGCCGTAGAAAGCACTCTACTCAGAATCTGCAAGTCAATAAAGTGATTTTACTTCGGAGTCACGTGAGTGATTCCGTGAAGAAGCCCGTCCCAGGACGCTTTGCGGCATTACGTTTCAGCAGGCCAAGCGGCAGCGCGGGAGACAGGGCTCTCCCGCAGGGAAACGGAGAAAAGCTAAAGGTTTAGGTAAGTACTTACCTTTACTTTACAGCCTTTGCGTCTGTTTGTTCCCTGCCAGGGCATGCAAGCGGCCCCTTGGACTCCGGGAGAGTTTTTCCGTTGTCGGGAGGGGAGGAAGACGCAACAAGGACTCACCGGCGAACCATGGTGCGGGTGCCGGTAAGCTGTCCTCAGGGGCGACATCGGCGCGGGGCTAGCACTGCGCTGGGGGTTCCCCTCAGTCCTCCCTCGCCCTCAAGGACTGTCCAGGTGAGGCAGGCAGGCGGGCGGGAGGAGGCTTCCGACTTTTGCTGGGGCCGTTAAGGGGACCCACGGAGCAGTGCTGGCGTGGAGTGCGCTGCAGCCCGAGTGCAGCAGCCCGAGGAGAGACAGAGAGGGAGAGGGAGGACCGCTAATCAGCGCCCCGCTCCCGACTCTGTACCAAGCCCGTCAGCATCAGCTGCGGGCTGGGAGGGAAATGCTGCACCTGCCCGACGAAACAACGTCTTTGGGCAGCGACAGGTGGTAGGACCGCTTAGGGGGGGGTCCACAAACCCAACGCCGGGACCTAGCCAGCCCGCTAGCGGCTGAGCAACGTGCTGGATGTGTGGAAAACCCGGCGGTGGAGCCAACATCGGACTGGGAAGTCTCTCCACCCAGGAGGAGGAGAGACAGCCGCCTGAACTACAGGAGCAGCTCTTGGGCATTCCAAAGGTAAGTTTGCAGTTGTGTTTTATTACATAGTTCAGGAACACAACGCAAAAACTTGCAAGAGGTACTGCCCCGCTCCAACTATACCAGCGGGGCAGCAACCGGCAGCAGCGTCGCTCGCAGAGCGTTTGCGCTATCCCTGAGACCGAGCCAAGCCAGTCTCGCCAGAGCCTACTACACGGCGGACTGGGAAAGGGTCTAGGAAGCCAAACGCGCCCGGTCGTCTCCGACTCCGTCGGAGGGGGAAATGTCCACCCCAAAGCGGGGGAGAGAGACAGCCGCCTAAGCTGCATCCAGCAGCTATTGGAGGGGATGGTCTACCGAGAGCAGCAGCGCTCTCGGACAGACAGGACAGGCGCCCCCCCTCCATGGTGCTGAGTCCGGCACCTCCCTTTTGCGACTCGGACCAGGAATGGGAGGTTAGCATTGGTGACCAGGGGCAGGGCTGGTCTGAGTATGGGGCCGGCGGAAGGAGCCGAAAGAGAGCAGGGTGTGCAGGAAGAGCTGCTAGGGGATTGTAAGCCGCTTTGTCGCTACCCCAGCGGTTGGAGCACCGCTGGAGCCAAGGATGGCTGCCAGCATAAATCATCTCTCCAACAAACCTGTGCATGGACAGATTCGGAGAGAGGAGGTCACACTACAGCGCATACTTCGCCTCCTCACGGCAGCTATAAAAGCCTATGCGCGGGAGTCGAGGCCGTAGAGATGACCACTCACCAACAGGATGGGCCTGGCACTCATGTGCATGACACAATATGAGTTGGATAACCTAAGAAGAGAACACACAATCAAGCGGCCCTCAATCCTAAATTTGCAGGTTTATGCAAAACTCCATCAGTAGAGACCGACTCATTCTTATTTGGGCAGGACTTGAACAAACAACTCAAAGAGATGGAGGAGGCGTCCAATACCTTTAGCCTCATTAGGTCACCACCGGCAGTGAACATACCAAAGCTCTTCATTCCACCCCCAGGCGCAGCACACCACTGTATCTACCAGTCGGCGGCCCGAATATTGCATCCGACTGGTCAAAGCTGTGGGCCGCACTATCCCCAGAGACCTTTTAGGTCAGGGCCTGCAGCGGACCCCCTGGAAAATGCGCCTCCCCCCAACATCACCAGCACGTCGACAGGGAAGAACACTCAAAAAGAAAAAAAATCACAACTCCGCCAATACCCATGGAGGTAGGTGGGTCTGGTCCTACCAGCATATAGAGCGCTTTCCTGGACTATCTTGGCTTTCATATTAATTCAGTCCACGTAACTATAATGTTGCCAAAAGACAACATAGTTGAATTGGCACAAACATGCAACAAATTAATAGTCAACAAACTACCAACTACTCGACAAATAACAGCGTAATTGGGGGGAAAATGATACCATTTTCTGTCTACATGATTCAGATGTTAGTATCAAGAACAACATATAGGTTGTCATTGAGCATCTCATGAAGTTACCCGACTGAAATAATATCAAAAGACAGTGGTGGGGTTACCACTTACCACTGGGCATTTAAGTATCTAAAAATGCTCGGGTGAAATTCATGAGTTAAGCACTTGCATTGTATGGGTATAAAATAGACTACACTATGGAGGTGGCCTAATACCAACCATATGGCAGCAGCATAAAGTCGGTATCATATGACAAGTTGGTCAAAACAATTTGGCAATGGTATATCCATAGAGGTGTTGGACTATCAACAACTTACCTGCCTGGTAAGCAAAATACAGTGACAGACACCAGGTCACCTAAAAATTAAGGACAACATCAAATAGATGTTTTCATATAAAGTTTAACAAAGGTCTATCAAGCTAACAGATATTATGCATTTCATGTCTCTGTACTGCACACTGACAATGACAATTAAAATGGAATGTGAATCTGATATCGATTATTTGCATCAATGCTATATCACCAGAGGTTCGGGGATGTCCTATGTATGTCGCGGGGAGTGGGAACCAGACACAGCTGGGGCAGTGGAATCCTCATATATATAAAAAAAATCTCTGGGACAGATAGTTCCAGCAAAAAGATCGTCAGATAAAAATTTTAACTTTTCTGACCTATAGGTCAGGTTGCCCTTCAAAAATGTATTTATAATATTGATAAACAAATGCGTTCACGCTGTATTGGTGAAATTAATTCTATGTATTTTTCCCTTCTGCCTCACCAATCGAGAACAACGCACAGTACAAAAGGATTCTGTTTTCAGAAACTTACGCTATGACATGATTGTTGGAACTTGCATGGAGTTTTTCCAGTACCCAGGATTATTAACAATCGGAGCCTGGGCACAAATCAACTGTGCCATGAGAAAATAAGCTCCTGAGCTGCAGATTCTGCGCAAGCCTCTGGGACTGGGATTGTTATACTGAACAATCAACTTGCATGGAGTTTTTCCAGTACCCAGGATTATTAACAATCGGAGCCGGGCACAAATCAACTGTGCCATGAGAAAATAAGCTCCTGAGCTGCAGATTCTGCGCAAGCCTCTGGGTCAACTGGGATTGTTATACTGAACAATCAACACCATGTCAGCATCCTTTTGAACATTCACTGGACTACAACACTTGTCCAGCATCAACAGAAGTGCTGCAAGGATACAGGGAAAACCTACTCATCCGATACAGGTACTACAAACTGGAATTCCTGGAGAACCGTCATCACGATGAAGGATTCGGCTACAGTACCATCAACACAGCTAGAATTGCCATGACTGATCTTTTCAAAACAGCTACAGGACAACAGTATGGGTTACTGGCTGGGGGTAAATTTGAAGGGTATTAAACTCTAAAGCCCTAGACCAAAGTACACCATATGTTGGGATGTCACAATGGTTAACCATACTTCAGGTGATACTCACCAGCCAGAGCCCTAAACCTGAACCTTCTATGCACTAAAATCATATGTTGAAGGCACTGAGCAGCACAGAGTGTCCAGTCACTACTCCTATTTCAACTGGACACCATGCTCACAGCTTCAGACCAGATCTCTATCATTTGTCCAGGGAATGGTCAAACCAGACCAGGAATACCTTATCCAGTCATAAAATCCGGGCTTACCCGCCAGAAAACACGGTAATGTACCAAGACCCTTTTTTTTTTTTACCTTACATAGACACAACCTAATTATGCGAGGGAGATGAAAAGCCTTGTGGGTTGGTCACAAAAAACCTTGTGGTCGGGTAACAAGCCTTTTTGAAATGGCTCAAGCAGGTTAAAGCTCCTGGGATAAAACTAACATGTCAAAGTTGTCATCCCACAGGAGAAGCTTCCACGTCACGGCAAAAAGAATGGACGTACCTATAAACCACATCCTGGCTCCAGCAGAATAGTGGGGGGTAAAACGTTCAGAGAAAATAATTTATTATAAACCTGTTGACAAAACCCTGTTTTTTTCATTTGCAGGAAAGATTCCAATCTGAAAATATTCAATTAGCCAAAGGGAGCATTTAATTTTCTTCAGTGTCTATTGTAAAATACCATTGGGGTTTCTATAACAGAATCATTGGTTGGTTACGATACACACTTCCTCCCTCAAAGACTTCGGCAGTGAGTGTAGTATAACTGTTACACGGTTTGCAATCACAGAGCTTTGAAATCTTCACGGAATCACTCACGTGACTCCGAAGTAAAATAGTAAGATTAAACGAGAACTTACCAGTTTGAAGTTTGATCTGTATTTTATGAGGAGTTACGATGAGGGTTTACGTGCCCTCCGCTCCCACCCTCATTACATGGATCAAACTGATAATTGATGTCTCTTTGTTCTTTACTATGTTACTTCAAATACTTGTGTCTATCTGTGATTCCACACCGCTGCTTTGAAGTATGCCGCAACGCGTCCTGGGACGGGCTTCTTCACGTAAACCCTCATCGTAACTCCTCATAAAATACAGATCAAACTTCAAACTGGTAAGTTCTCGTTTAATCTTACTATTTTATCATGCAGAGGCTGGTTTCCCGAGCCACAGGCTGAACCAGCAAAGTTTTACATTTAGAATAACCATATACGGTTGTATTATTTTCCCTGACAAAAGCGGAAATCATGACTGCATAGGCCAGTCAGACAGTACGAAAACCTAAAGCCGGATCTTGGTGACTTTATTTCAAGCCCCGACTATGAGGCAAAATGGAGGAAGACATAAAAGAACATTCCTCCTCCTTGTAACGAGAATGTATCTCTCGCCATTGTTATGCCACATATTTTTGCAACCGGGGAATAGCATGAAAAACATATCGATACTCAGTGTTCCATCGAACCATAATTTCATAAATACTTTGTGATCCAACACCCATTCTGTGTTGTCATTGATCTGTACTTGATGAAACACCAGTGGCAAATGAGATTAGGTAAATTATTACAGGGTACTTTTATTTGATTGCACCCATGTGACTAACATATGCCACCACCATAGTGTATCAACTTGAAGTTGAGCATGCAGATTATGCATATTCGCTCAATAACCCGTTAACCCATGGAGTGCACCTAGTGTCTATAGATAGTTGATACCAATAACTGAAGAATTGGCAACTCATGCAAATCTCCTCCACCTCCGAACTAGAGATGACATTTGCAATTTTCCACATTAGAGCACTTAGCATCAGTTTGTAATATAACTGAAATTTTACTGACCAAACTACTGGAGCAATGCTGAATACTGTTCGTCCACGATTGTGACTTTGGTAGCTTCAGCTGGTAATAGCATAGGTCTGTAAACAATGGACCTACATGGCACTTGAGAGGTTGCTAATTTGCACAATGTCAGTTTCCCCCACTTGCACAGCTGAATCACAGTTACTATATTGACAATTACTCTTAATGAATAGAAGGCTGCTTTTATAAAAACAAGGTTGTTACAGGTTTCTATTAATTGCAATATCTTGCCCCAGGGCGGAGTCATAGGCTAATTAATAGTTAAAGGACCAATACCAACGACCAACAAGTCTATTTGGTAACAACTTAAATTTAACTGGATGGATGAGGCCCATTTTCTCAAATGTAGTTTGTAGCTGAAACAGTTGATTTTTGCAAAATACATCGTTAGAATATCATCCGGACAAGACATAACAAGTGTTTTTGAACTCTGAGTAGTCCAAGCCCCGATTTTAGTAATTTGGTAAATATCCTGGGTAAATAACTTAGCCCATTTTGCAATGCTTTACTGTTATCATCACAGTTATCATTGCTTCCTCCTGATAATTTCAAACATCTCCGGTGATCCCTGTAAATGGGAACTGCAAGAGTGTATCTTTGAGACCCTTATGAAAATCAGTTGTTAGTCAGTAACAAAGTTTTCTATTCGGAAAAGTTTACACTGCACATGCGAGTTAAACGGCATTCTCCATCTTTCACAATGAACAGGCCACACCTGCCATCATCCGTGCCTGCCTCGAACGATCACTCTGGCCCAATTTTCGAGCCTGTCTTGAAAGACAATCCTGGCCATAATATTGAGCCTACCTCATAATTCTGAACTTGCCCCTAAAGGCAATTCTGGGCATAATTCGGAGCCTGCCTCGAAAGCCAACTCTGGCCATATTTCCGACCCTGTCTTGAAGGCAATCCAGGCCATAATACTGAGCCTGCGTCAAAAGACAATTCTGGCCCTAGTTCCAAACCTGCTTGGAATGCTAGTATTGTGCAGTTTACATGGTTAGATGCCTCTAAGTAGATGACAATGCCTTAACCATTTGTGTGTTGTACAAACAAGTGTAAATATTACCAATTGTAAGTGGTCCACTTACCCCATGTTTCGGAAGTGCCAGACCCACCTACCTGCCTGGTTACCTTGGTTGTAGAGTAGGACTGGTAGGGTGCGTGGAACCTCCGCCCAGCTTTCACGCTGCCATCAACTTCAGTGAACCGCTTACTGCCGATGGAGGCGTGGGGTGTGTTGTCGCCAAACTGATGAAGCTTTGCATTTGAGAGGGGGTGGGGTAGCTCTGTTTGTGAAGAATGAAATTCAGTCCCTTGCGAGGGGCGACATAGAATCAGGAGATGTAGAGTCAGTATGGATAGAACTGAGGAATTGTAAGGGGAAAAAGACCCTAATGGGAGTTATCTACAGGCCTCCCAAACAGCAGCCTGGATATAGGGTGCAAGTTGAATCAAGAGTTAAAATTGTAGCAAATGTAGCAAAGATATTACTATGGTGGTTATGGGAGATTTCAACATGCAGGTAGAATGGGAAAATCAGGTTGGTACTGGATCCCAAAAAAGGGAGTTTGTGTAGTGTCTCCAAGATGGATTCTTAGGGCCACTTGTACTGGAGCCTACCAGGGAGAGGTAATTCTGGATTTAATGTTGTACAGTGAACCAGATTTGATAAGGGAACCCAGATTCAGCGGTCCAGCCTGAAGGGTTCTCCATCCACTGTATGGACTGTACGCAGGCAACTGGGAAAGCGAGAGGAGGGGGCGTCTGCCTCATAGCCAACTCTGCGTGGTGCTCAGACGTGGCAGTCCTATTCAACTCCTCTCCACACCTGGAACACCTGGCGATGAAGTGCCGTCCCTTTGACCTTCCGATGGAATTCACCTTCATCATCCTGATTGCAGTCTACATCCCACCCCAAGCTGACGTCCGTCTGACACTGGAGGAGCTGCACGCCATGGTAAACAAACACCAGACGTCTTAACCCGAGGCGTTTACCACCATAGCTCAGGACTTTTACAAAACAAACCTCAAGTAATTGCTCCCTAACTTCCACCAAATGGGGGGGGGGGGGGGGGGGGGGAGAGGAACAACTCCAGGACTGTTTGGAGTCTGTAGACTGGGCAATGTTCAGGGACTCGGCAATGGACCTGAATGAATACGCCACAGTTGTTACAGGCTTCATAAAGAATTGTGTGGAGGACTGCATTCCAACAAAAACCTTCCAAGAGTTTAGCAATTAGAAGCCTTGGATGAACTGAAACTTCACTCCCTGATGAGCTCAATACGTTTTACACACGCTTTGATAGGGAGAATACTGAAATGCCTTCTCGAGCCCCCATTCGCTGTGATGATATTTCCGTCACGGTCACAGAGGTCGACGTCAGGAAATCCTTCAGAGGAGTGAAACCCCGGAAACTGCCTGGACCTGATGGTATACCCTGTCGTGTTCTAAAAACCTGTGCGGATCAACTGGCTGGAGTTTTTACGGACATTTTCAACCTCTCACTTCTGAGGTCTGAGGTTCCCACCTGCTTTAAAATGGCATCAATTATACCAGTGCCCAAGAAGAGCAAGGTGACGTGCCTCAATGACTAGCGACCCAGTGGCATTAACGCCTGTGGTGATGAAGTGCTTTGAGAGGTTGATCATGGAGAAAATCAACTCATACCTCGAGAAAAACCTGGACCCACTGCAGTTCGCTTACCGCCACAACAGATCAACGGTGGATGCGATCTCGCTGGCCCTCCACTCCGGTCTGGACCACTTGGACAACAAAAACTCATATGTCAGGCTGTTATTCATTGACTAGAGCTCGGCATTTAATACAATCATCCCCTCCAAGCTGGTTACCGAACTCTCAGAACTGGGTCTCTGCGCATCCCCCTGCAATTGTATCCTCGACTTCCTCATTCACATACCAGTCTGTCCATATTGGTGGAAATGTGTCAGCCTCAATAACAATCAGCACGGGTGCACCTCAAGGCTGCGTACACAGCCCCCTGCTGTACTCACTCTATACTCATGACTGCATAGCCGGTCATAGTGCAAACTCCATCATCAAGTTCACTGATGGCACCACTGTTGTGGGACATATTCTGATGGGGATGAGTCAAGAGTATAGAAGTGAAATCGACCGGTTGACCAAATGGTGCCAGCACAACAACCTGGTTCTCAACACCAGCAAAACCAAGGAACTGATTGTGGACTTTGGAAGGGGTAATATTGGGACCCACAGTCCCGTTTATATCAATGGGTTGATGGTGAAGAGGGTCAAAAGCTTCAAATTCTTGGGCGTGCATATCTCTAAAGATCTCTCCTGATCTGAGAACACGGACGCAATTATAAAGAAAGCACATCAGTGCCTCTACTTCCTGAGAAGATTACGGAGAGTTGGTATGTCAAGGAGGACTCTCTCGAACTTCTACAGGTACACAGTAGAGAGCATGCTGACCGGTTGCATCGTGGCTTGGTTCGGCAACTTGAGCGCCCAGGAGCGTAAAAGACTGCAAAAAGTTGTAAACACTGCCCAGTCCATCATCGGCTCTGACCTCCCCACCATCGAGGGGATCTATTGCAGTCGTTGCCTCAAAAAGGCTGCCAGCATCATCAAAGGCCCACACCATCCTGGCTACTCACTCATCTCCCCGCTTGCCTTCAGGTAGAAGGTACAGGAGCCTGAAATCTGCAACATCCAGGTTCAGGAATAGCTACTTCCCCCACAGCCATCATGATCGTTAATAGCCCATTGCACTTTATCTGTTATTTATGTGCGTGTATATATATATATATATATTCATTGGTATATGTTCACACTGATCTGTTCTGTTCTGTATTTAATTGTGCCTACTATATTCTGTTGTGCTGAAGTAAAGCAAGAATTTAATTGTCCTATCTGGGACACATGACAATAAACTCTCTCTGAATCTTGAGGTAACGGAGCCATTAGGTAGTGACCATAATATGATGTTTTAATCTACAATTTGAGAGAGAGAGGATAAAATCGGAAGTGTTACTATTACAGTTGTGAACAGGGGACTATGGAGGTATGAGGGAGGCGCTGGCCAAGTTGACTGGAAAGATACCCTAGCAGGGTTGACAGTGGAACAACAATGGCAGGTATTTCTCAGAATAATACAGGATGCAGGCTCAGTTCATTTCAAAGAGGAAGAAAGATTCCAAGGCGAGAAAGGGGTGACTGTGGCTGTCAAGGGAAGTCAGGAACAGTATAAAAATAAAAGAGAAGTATAATTTGGCAAAGATGAAGACTTTTAAAGAACAGAAGATAACTAAAAAGGCAATACGGGGAGAAAAGATGAGGTACGAAGGTAAACTAGCCAAGAATACAAAGGATAGTAAAAGCTTATTTAGGTATGTGATGAGGAAAAAAATTGATAAGATCAGAAAGCGTTTAAAATAAGATCCCACATAGGAGATTAGTGGGCAAAATTAGTGAGCACACGGTATTGGGAGTATGGTGCTGACATGGATAGAAAATTGGTTCGCAGACAGGAAACAAAGAGAAGGGATTAACGGGACCCTTTCAGAATGGCAAGCTGTGAGTAGTGGGATCTACTTGAGTGGCAAGCTGTGAGTAGTGGGATCGACTGCACTTCCTACTGGGGTCTGCAGCTCCCGAAGTTCACAGGCCGAGCTGGGCGAAGGTACAACGCTGGCGGCCCTCTGCAAAGGGTCCCAGAACTCCGCGATGTTGGTCAGCGCCGCCAGCGCTGGGAGCTCTGCAAACCACAGCTCTGCGATGTTGATGCAGCAGGTCCAACACTCCGGAGCTTCAAATGGCGATCCCAGGTAAGCAATCGTCCGCTCTACGATGTATCCAGCGCTGCACCGCCGCTGCTGAAGCTCTGGTCTGGCCCCCAGCAGGAAAGGCCGCGCCAATCCAGTTGGTAGGCCGTGAGGAGGGGGGGCGACGACGCGACTCGGAGAATAGTCACATCCTCGCCAGGAAGTGACTGGGAAACGGTTTCCCCCTTACCCTACCCCCCTCCCCCACATAAAATACTAAAAAAAATCTTCCAAAACATACTTTAAACAAATTAAAAATAAAAAACGATAGAAAGACAAACAGGTGGGACTAGTGTAGCTGGGACATGTTGGAATAATGATGCCCGGTGTTGTTTGCCAGACCAAAGCCAAGTGGGCCAAGTGGATGAATGAACATCAGGCTCTTACAGCAGGAAGCTGGGAGACGAGGGCTGAGGTGGTAGCTGGTGATACATCACACACTGCTCACACTGCAATCTGTACACACATTGCTTTAGACTTTGAAGTAGTGGCACAGTGGCGCAGTAGTAGAATCGCTGCCTCACAGCGCCAGAGACCCGGGTTCGATCCCGAATACGGATGCAGTCTGTATGGAGTTTGTACATTCTCCCCATGACATGCATGGGTCTTCCCTGGGAGCTCTGGTTTCCTCCCACATTCAAAATAGGTTAATTGGCTTCTGTAAATTGTTCCCAATGTGTAGGATAGAACTAACGTAAAGGAGGCGGTGATCGCTGGTCGTTGCCAAAGAGCCTGCTTCCACGCTGTATCTCCAAACTAAAAGGATCTTCGGCTGCAGTGCTGACAAGGGGCACTAGATGGAGCCATTGACCAAGCGTGACACAAAATGTTTGAGTAACTCAGCGGGCAGACAGCATCTCTGGAGGTGCACAAAAATGCTGGAGAAACTCAGCGGTTGCAGCAGCGTCTATGGAACGAAGGAAATAGGCAATGTTTTTGGCCGAAATCCTTCTTCATAAACATAATAGTTGAGTGGCAACCCATCAGTTTGCAGAAGGGTTTCGGGCCGAAACTTTACCTATTTCCTTCGCTCCATAGATGCTGCTGCACCCGCTGAGTTTCTCCAGCATTTTTGTGTACCTTCGATTTTCCAGCATCTGCAGTTCCTTCTTGAACACAGCATCTCTGGAGAATGAGTGGCTTTTCGGGTCGAGACCCTTTTATCGAAACATCACCCATTCCTTCTCTCCAGAGATGCTGCCTGTCCCGATGAGTTACTCCAGCATTTTGTGTCTATCTTTGGTTTAAATCAACATCAGTAGTTCCTTCCTACATAATACAATCAAGCCATCCATCGTGCATAGATAAAGGATAATGCCCCTGTCCCACTTAGGAAACCTGAACGGAAACCTCTGGAGACTTTGCGCCTCACCCAAGGTTTCCGTGCGGTTCCCGGAGGTTTTGGGAGGTTTTTGTCAGTCTCCCTACCTGCAACCTCCGGGAACCGCATGGAAATCTTGGGTGGGGCGCAAAGTCTCCAAAGGTTTCCGTTCAGGTTTCCTAAGTGGGGCAGGGCACAAAGGGTACAGCATTTAGTACAAAGAAACAGCACAGTGGCACAGCTGGTAGAGCTGCTGCCTTACAGAGGCAGAGACTGCGGGTGCTTGTCTGTACAGAGTTTGTGCGTTCTCCCTGAGACCTGCGTGGGTTTTCTCCAGGTGCTCCAGTTTCTTCCCACACTCCAAAGATGTACAAATTTGTAGGTCTTTTGATTAAATTGTAGATTTTCTTCCTGGTGTGTGTAGGATAGTGTTATGGGCCTGTCCCATTAAGGCGATTTTTTTCAGCGACTGTCATAGTCGTAGCAAGTAGCCAAAAAACCTGCAACTGGACCCCCCTACGACAATGTCTACAACAATATCTACAACAACCTACCACCTAGTCGACGTCAAGCTACGACACGCTGCGACAACTGGCAACCCATTGGGACGTCCACCTACGACAAGTCCACCCGCAACAAGCTACGACAAGGTACGACAAGTTCACCAGACTGATTCCTGGGATGTCAGGACTTTCATATGAAGAAAGACTGGATAGACTTGGCTTGTACACGCTAGAATTTAGAAGATTGAGGGGGAATCTTATAGAAACTTACAAAATTCTTAAGGGGTTGGACAGGCTAGATGCAGGAAGATTGTTCCCGATGTTGGGGAAGTCCAGAACAAGGGGTCACAGTTTAAGGATAAGGGGGAAATCTTTTAGGACCGAGATGAGGAAAACTTTTTTCACACAGAGTGGTGAATCTCTGGAACTCTCTGCCACAGAGGGTAGTTGAGGCCAGTTCATTGGCTATATTTAAGAGGGAGTTAGATGTGGCCCTTGTGGCTAAGGGGATCAGGGGGTATGGAGAGAAGGCAGGTACATGATACTGAGTTGGATGATCAGCCATGATCATATTGAATGGCGGTGCAGGCTCGAAGGGCCGAAGGGCCTACTCCTGCACCTATTTTCTATGTTTCTATGTTTCTATGACCCTGTCGGCGACAAATGAAGACAACTTAAGACAATCCAGTCGCCGATACCTGTCGCAGTTGACGTAGGTTGACGTAGGTAGTCACCAATGGAATTCACCAAAGTCAGCACCGGCGACAACCTACGTCATCCTCGCGACAACCTACGACAAGCCAACTGTCGCCGAAAGGTTTTGAACATTTCAAAATCGAGGGGCGACCAGAAAAATGCTACGATTCATTGGGCGACTGAGGAGACTACTCACGACCATACAGGCAATACCCCGGCGACAGCCTAGTCACCTGTAGTCGCCTAAAAACTCGCCTAAGTGGGACAGGGGCATTAGTGTGCGACGTTCACTGGGCGGGTCGATGGGCCTGTTTCCGCGCTGTATCTCTAAACTATACTGAACTAAACACACCCAGTTAAGCTAACATGTAGGTCTCGGAGTGAGGTTAGATGCATCAAGCTTTCTACTCTCAGGTGTCGTTTCGGGTCGAGACCCTTCTTCGGAGTGAGAGTCAGGGGAAAGATATAGACGGCACATAGAACAAATGAATGAAAGATATACAAAAAGCAATGATGATCAAGGAAAGGTGGAGCCCACAATGGTCTGTTGTTGGCTGTGGGCTAGGTGATAACGAGTTATACAGACAGTGAAACTCAACACGACGACAGTGAAACTAGTACGACAACTCGGGTGGGGGAGGGATGGAAAGAAAGGGGATGCGCGGGTTACTTAAAGTTAGAGCAATCACTGTTCATACCGCTGGGTTGTAAGCTGCTCAAGCGAAATTATGTGCTGTTCCTCGAATATAGATTCAAAAAGCTGGAGTAACTCAGGACAGGCAGCATCTCTGGAGAAAAGGAATAGGTGATGATTCATAGAAAACATAGAAAATAGGTGCATTGGGCCCTTCGAGCCAGCACTTGCACCGATTCTGGTTGAGACCCTTCTTCAGACTGAGAATCAGGGAAGACACAAAAAGCTGGAGTACCTCAGCGAGGCAGGCATTCATTGTAGTCACGTGTAGTCTTCTCTTTGACTGGTTAGAAACATAGAAAATAGGTGCAGGAATAGGGCACTTGGCCCTTCGATCCAGCACCGTCATTCAATTTGATCATAGCTGATCATTCAAAATCAGTACCCCTTCTCCCCATTGATGAACAGTACACTGCAAGGGCCAGGAAGCGAGCGGGCAATATCATCTCTGACCCCTCTCACCCTGGCCACAAACTCTTTGAATCACTTCCTTCTGGAAGGCGACTCCGGACTGTCAAAGTTGCTACAGCCAGACATAAAAATAGCTTTTTTCCACGAGTAGTAGCTCTACTCAATAACCAAAAATCTGTAGCCTCCTTTTGCTCTCGTATGTTATTTAATTCATATGTTTCATCAATAATGTTTTATTGTTAATGTTTAATGGTTTATATGTCATTTGTTTATATGTCGGGACGACAGATGGCGCAATGGGCTAAGTGTTCGGCTGGCGACCGGAAGGTAGCCGGTTCGAATCCCGCTTGGAGTGCATACTGTCGTTGTGTCCTTGGGGCAAGACACTTCACCCACCTTTGCCTGTGTGTAAATGTAATGTAATTATGTGAAGCACTTTGGGGTCAATGCAAGTTGACTAAAAATGTGCTATATAAATAAGATTATTATTATTATTATTATTATTATTATTATTTCTAACTGTCACTGTATGGTGGAGCACCAAGGCAAATTCCTTGTATGTTAATACTTAGCCAATAAACATATTCATAAACGTATTCATTCATTCATTCATTCATTAGCAGGGCCCTGTATAACTGGAGTAGGACCCACATGCTGCACATCACATCCTCACCTGCAGACCCATTCAAATTTTTGAGGGAGGAAAAGGGAGGTTTTTTTTTATAGTGCTGGTAAAACGTAGTATGTCAGGCAGCATCTCTGGAGGACACTTTCAGTGTAACATTTTGGGTTTGGGCCTATGTCTATCTTGAATATTCATACCACTGGGTTGGAAGCTGTCCAAGCGAAATATGAGGTGTTGTTCCTCCAAAATGGCCACAAAAAGCTGGAATAACTCAGCGGGACTGGCAGCATCTCTGGAGAAAAGGAATGGGTGACGTTTCGGGTCAAGACCCTTCTTCATACCGAGAACCGGGAGAGGGAGACACAGAGATAAGGAAGTGTGAGGTGTGAAAACGAGACATCAAAGGAGCTGCGGTTCAAGGAAAATGTAGAATGGATTATTCTTGGCTGCAAAAAGACACAAAAAGATGGACAGACACAAAAAGTTGGAGTAACTCAGCGAGACAGGCATTCATTGTAATCATGTGCAGGAAAGAACTGCAAAGTTAAACCAAAGATAGATACAAAGAGGTGGAGTAAATCAGCGGATCAGGCAGCATCTCTGAAGAGAAGGAATGAGCGGCGTTTCGGGTCGAGACCCTTTTTCAGACTGGTTCAAGAGTCAAGAGTCAAGAGTGTTTTATTGTCATATGTCCCAGATAGAACAATGAAATTCTTACTTGCTGCAGCACAACAGAATATGTACACATAGTACATAATGGGAGAGAAAAAAAAGTTCAGTGTGTATATACATACATACTCAATAAAAAATCAATTATAGTGCAACACAGTGTGTAATCATGTGTCGTCTTCTCTTTGTCTGGATAGCACGTAGACAAAAAGCTTTTCACTGTACCTCGGTACACGTGACAATAGCGGACTGAACTAAACTAAACCAACAGCTGAGGCAACAGGTGTGATGAGACGACATCCTTTTAGTGGGTCTATATTCTCTCTGTGGCACAGTTTCATCACAAAGAGGCATCATTAGTTCAAGTGGAAAGACAACATGGCGGTGGTTGTGAAATGAAGGAACACATAATCTATAATCAAGTAATCACGGGCTCAGAGGAGAATGATGAGATAATTACTGCTTTTCCGCGTCAACTTGGAACTGGCAGGATTTGAAAGCTGCTCATTTGTGGAGACGATATTTAGAAGCTCTCGCTGTTCCCAAAACACACAGAACCACAATACGGGCACCCTGTACTGTTGGAGGTGTTTAGTTTAGTTTAGGCAGCACGGTGGCACAGCGGTAGAGTTGCTGCCTTACAGCGCCAGAGACCTCGGTTCGATCCCGTCTACGGGTGCTGTCTGTACGGAGTTTGCACGTTCTCCCCGTGATCATGTGGGTTTTCTCCGAGATCTTCGGTTTCCTCCCACATTCCAAAGACGTACATGCTCGTAGGTTAATTGGCTTGGTATAAGTGTAAATTGTCCCTAGTGTGTAGGATAGTGTCAGTGTACGGGTATTGCTGGTTGGTGCGGAGTCTGTGGGCAGAAGGGCCTATTTCCACCATGTATCTCTGAACTAAACTAGACTAGTTTTAGAGATAGAGCGCACGCATTAAACAATAGACACTAGGTGCAGGAGGAGGCCATTCAGCCCTTCGAGCCAGCACCGTCTTTCAATGTGATCATGGCTGATCATCCACATTCAGTACCCCATTCCTGCCTTCTCCCCATACCCCCAGGCTCCACTATCTTTAAGAGCCCTGTCTAGCTCTCTCTTGAAAGTATCCAGAGAACCGATCCTCTGAGGCAGAGAATTCCACAGACTCACAACTCTCTGTGTGAAAAGGTGTTTCCTCATCTCCGTTCTAAATGGCTTACCCCTTATTCTTAAACTGCGGCCCCTGGTTCTGGACTCCCCCAACATCGGGAACATGTTTCCTGCCTCTAGCGTGTCCAAACCCTTAATAATCTTATATGTTTCAATAAGATTCCCTCTCATCCTTCTAAATTCCAGAGTATACAAGCCCAGCCTTGGGCAGTGGGCAGGTGCTATAGACCTGCATGGGAAGGTAGATGCTCCCACCCCCACGAGTCTCGGGCAGATGGGGCTCGTCAGCCTGGGAAGGCGGTCCATCTAGGAGAGGGAAAACTCGGATTTAAAAGCTCTGCTGCCTTGTGGCCATATCCAGTCATGGAAAAGGCTCCAGGAGTAAACCTCAGGAAAATCCAAAGTCGGAGCCCATAAGGCAGTTCGTCGTTGTCTACAACCTCGCTCTGGCAGCTCCTGCGACGGGGCTGGTACCAAACTGTAACGGCCCTGCTGTTCCTTTGGATCGATCAGCGACGTGGAGAGGGGGGGACGTGCTGCGTGGGCAACAGCCTGTCCTCCATATGACATTGCCCAGGCTTGCATCCGACCAGGATGCATCACCCATGGTCAGTCATGACTGAGGGGAGCTTACAACAACAACTACAGGAGGAACTCATTGCTCCTATACTCAACTCCTCTTGTTATAAAGGCCAACATGCCATTCGCTTTCTTCACTGCCTGCTGCACCTGCATGCTTACATTCATTGACTGATGAACAAGGACCCCCCAGATCCTGTTGTACTTCCCCTCTTCCCAACTTGACATGATTTAGATAATAATTTGCCTTCCTGTTTTTGCTTCCAAAGTGGATAACCTCACATTTATCCGCATTAAGCTGCATTTACCATGCATCTGCCCACTCACCCAACCTGTCCAAGTCACCCTGCATCCTCATAGCATCCTCCTCACAGTTCACACTGCCACCCAGCTTTGTATCATCTGCAAATTTGCTAATGTTACTTTGAATCCCTTCATCTAAATCATTGATGTATATTGTAAATAGCTGTGGTCCCAGCACCGAGCCTTGCGGTACCCCACTAGTCACTGCCTGCCATTCTGAAAGGGACCCATTAATCCCTACTCTTTGTTTCCTGTCTGCCAACCTATTTTCTATCCATGTCAGCACTCTACCCTTCAATGCACCTCGGTATACTTGACAATAAACTAAACGGAAACTGAAACAGGCCCTTCGGCCCACTGAGTCCGCGCCAACCAACGATCACCCTGTACACTAGCACTATCCTACACAGAATAATAGGTCATAGGTTTAAGGTGAGGGGAGAAACATTTAATGGCAACCTGAGGGGGTAACATTTTCACACAAAGGGTGGTGGGTGTATGGAACGAGCTGCCAGAGGAGGGAGTTGAGGCAGGGACTATCGCAACATTTGAGAAACATTTAGATAGGTGCATGGATAGGACAGGTTTAGAGGGATATGGGCCAAACACAGGCAGGTGAGACTCATGTAACTGGGACATGTTGGCCGGCGTGGGCAAGTTGAGCCGAAGGATCTGTTACCACGCTGTATCACTCTATGACTCTAATAGCTTCTCCCGCCCGAGTTGCGGGGTTGAAAATGACCTGGAGCGCGGCCTTACATCGCCCCGCGCGGCTTTAATGGCCGCGGGACTTTCTAGCGCCCGCCGGAGGCTCCAACATCAAGACCTGGAGCGCGGCCTTGAATCGTCCGGCGCGGCCTTAATGGCCACGGGACTTATTTACCATCGCCCGCCGGGGGCTTTGACTTTGACTTTGACATTGGGAGGAGAATGGGGAATGCAGGGGAGAGATAAGTCTTTGCCTTCCATCACAGTGAGGAGGAGATTCACTGTGATGGATGTTTGTGTAAATTGTGTTGTGTCTTGGTTCTTTTCTTGTTGTATGACTGCAGAAACCAAATTTCGTTTGAACTTCAATGAGGTTCAAATGACAACAAATAAATTGTATTGTATTGTATTGTATTGTAACTACCAGCCATAGTAAAGAAAATTTGATAATGTTATTTCTAAATATAGGGACAATTTACAATTGGGAAACTAGAAATTTACAATTTCACAGAAGTCAATTAATCTACAAGCCTGCACATCTTTGGAGAGTGGGAGGAGACCGGAGCACCTGGAGAAAACCCACGCAGGTCACGGGAAGAACGTACAAGCTCCATACGGACAGCACCCGTAGTCAGGATAGAAGCCGGGTCTCTGGCGCTGTAAGGCAGCAACTCTACCGCTGCGCCACCGTGCATGTGCTGTACTGTTTTATGTTCTACGTACTGTGACACCAGAATGGAAACTATTATTCTCGCTGGAAAGACGAAGGGTATTTCTCTGGAAGAGAACGCGTTTAAGAGTGAGCTGGAGGGTGTGAAGGTGTTTGTGGTGAAGTCCACAACTGGATGTCAAAGGAATAAGATCGCCATTCATGATTTTCCAAGAGGGAATTCAAGAGAGACCGCTTCACCTCCAGCCGTTAAAATGCGGAACTCACTCCCACCATTCGTTGTTAATGAGATGACCACAGACACAACAGGAGGGGAAGTGAGATAACCACACGTGGGAGAAAGGAACAGAAGGATATGTTGATAGTTGAGACGAAGAGGTGGGAAGAATATCCGGGCAAGCTTAATTACCAGTTGGGCTGTTTCTGTGCTGACAGTCCTGTTTAATGTTATGCAAACGACATTAAAAAGGCTTTGTAACACACTGAGCCCTGATCCTCTCTGTACCCACCTCAACTCTTGGTAATATTAGCAAATATGTTTTCACTAGTGGGAGAATCTAGGACTAGAGGTCACAGCCTAAGAATTAAAGGACGTTGCTTTAACCAGACAGCAGTGAATCTGTGGAATTCATTGCCCCAAAAGTGCTGTGGAGACTGTCAATGGATATTTGTAAGGCGGAGATTGCCAGATTCTTCATAAGTATGGAGGTCAGGAGTTACTGGGAGAAGACAGGAGAATGGGGCTTGGACGGGGAGATAGATCAGCCATGATTGAATGATGGAGTAGACTTGATGGGCTGAATGCCTTAATTCTGCTCCTATCACTCATGAAACATCACTTGCATAGGGTTTCGGCCGAAACGTTGCCTATTTTCTTCGCTCCATAGATGCTGCTGCACCCGCTGAGTTTCTCCAGCTTTTTTGTGTAACTTCCATACATATGTCTTCTCCAAATGTCAGAGATATTTGTATGTCTTTTTAGTCTGAGACTGTGGCCTCTGGTACTAGACTCTCCCTCTAGTGGAAACATCTTCTCCACATTCACTCTATCCCGCCCTGTTAGATATTAGACTTTAGAGATACAGCGCAGAATTAAGCCCTTCGGCCCACCGAGTCTATGTCGACCCTTACGCTAATGCTATCCCACACAGACCAGGGACAATTTACAATTTTACCGAGGCCTACAAACCTGTACACATTAGGAATGTGGGAGGAGACCGGAGCATCCGGAGACAATCCACACGAGTCAAGGGGACAATGTGCAAACTCCTTACTGACAGCACCCGTAGTCAAGATCAAAACCTGGTCTCTGGCGCTGTGAGGCAGCAACTATATCTTTCATTTTTATAACGTCTTTTTGTATATGAATGCACTCTCGAGCCGGCGAATTATTTACGATGGAGTGCCACTATTTATATGTGGCAAATGCACAGACCAGTGAATGCCTTGAAGTCGTTTATAGGCAACTGCTGGCCACTGTCATAGTCGTAGCAGGTCGCTGGAAAACCGGCGACAACCTATGTCATCCTGGCGACAACCTACGACAGCACCTACGTCAAAACCCACTGTCGCCAAAAACATTTTCTAGTTGAAAATTTAGCAGGGACCATAAAGACGCTACGACGTTTTGGGCGACTGAGGAGATTACTCCCGGCGACCACCTGCGAAAATGTGGCGACAAACTAGTCGCCTGTAGTAGCCTAAAAAATTGCCTAAGTGGGACAGGCCCATTAGGAACTGGTGTCGTAATAGAGAAGTGGACCGATGGTTTATATTGATCTCAAGATTTGGATTTGTGAGCTAGTTTAACCATATAACCATATAACCATATAACAATTACAGCACGGAAACAGGCCATCTCGGCCCTACAAGTCCGTGCCGACACACCTTTTTTTCCCTTAGTCCCACCTGCCTGCACTCATACCATAACCCTCCATTCCCTTCTCATCCATATACCTATCCAATTTATTTTTAAATGATACCAACGAACCTGCCTTCACCACTTCCACTGGAAGCTCATTCCACACCGCTACCACTCTCTGAGTAAAGAAGTTCCCCCTCATGTTACCCCTAAACTTCTGTCCCTTAATTCTGCAGTCATGTCCTCTTGGCGTTTATTGGCGTCTATTGGCGTCTATTCCTGAACCAAGCCTCTCACTGAATCCATGAAGGCCATGATATGTTCTCATCTGGTTTAAGACATAGAACAGTACAGAAGATATACACAAAAAGCTGGAGTAACTCGGGACAGGCAGCATCTCTGGAAAGAAGGAATGGGTGACGTTTCGGGTCGAGACCCTTCTTTTGACTGAGTCTGGGGAAAGGGAAACAAGCGATATAGACGGTGATATAGTGCTATAGAACAAATGAATGAAAGATATGCAAAAAAGTAACGATGATAATGGAGACAGGACATTGTTAGCTGTGGTCGCGGTGAAAACAGGTTCCAGCAATGAGAATATAGACACAAAATGCTGGAGCAACTTAACGGGACAAGCAGCATCTCTGGAGAGAAGGAATGAGATTCATAGAATCGGAGATCAGGAGGAATCACAGAGGGGGAGCAGCGAGAGAAGGTGTTGCAGAACTCTTGCGGAGAAAGGAGGAGAACTTCAAAGTAGGCATACCTTGAGGAGATTTTGCAGTGGAGCAGCATTGAAGTAGGCCCTTTGGTCCACAATGTCTATGCCAAATAGGGTTGCCAACTGTCCTGTATTAGCCAGGACATCCAGTACATTGGGCTAAATTGGTTTGTCTCATACGAGACCGCCCTTGTCCCGTATCTGACTGCTACTACTCGGGATGAGGGGACTGTCGGGTCGGGGCGCTGCGTCCTGCCCCGGCTCACCCGTCCCGACTTAGTGCAGCCCATGGAGTGCAGCAGCAGCACCTGGCCCACGGTCCCGTCGGTCAGCAGCCAGCCAGCTGTGCGACCTTCGGACCTTCGCTTACCGCCACCACCACCGCCCCTCCTTCTCGTGGCCAATCATCGGTTCATGAGTTGGATGGGGTGCCGGACTGTTAGGCAACTGCGGCCCGGGCAAAAACTCCTCAGCTGGCCCCGCCAGCTGGGCTTGGTGTGCAGTCCAGAACCCGGGCCAACTCATCATTCACCCAGACACAGCCGAGTCAGTCAACGAATTGCCGTCGGGAATTTGTCCCTTATTTTGACCTTTTGTCCCTTATTTAAGAGTGAGAAAGTTGGCAACCCTAGTGCCGAACATGATGCCAAGTTAAACTGATCGCATCAGTCCCTGCACTTCCATGTGCCTGTCCAAAAGGCACATGACAATAAACTAAATTAAACAACCCACTCACACCGCTTTGGGATGTGGGAAGATACCGAACGGAGCACCCGGGGAAAAGTTATTTAGACACCGGGAAAACATGCAAAGCCCGCAGACTGCTTTAGACTTTAAAGATACAACCCGGTAACAGGCCCTTTGGCCCACTGGGTCTGCGCTGACCAGCAATCACCCCCCGTTCGGCAGCACTATTCTACACATCAGGGACAATTTCCGGACGCCAATTAACCTACAAAACTTATGCGTACTTTGGAGTGTGGGAAGAAACCGGAGCAGCCGGAGAAAACCCATGCAGGTCACGGGGAGAACATACAATAGTTAACTGCACAGCCGATAACTTTTATCAACTGGCCGGTGGGCTGTTTTATGATATGATACAATGTAACTTTATTCATCCCAGGAGGGAAATTGTTGCACGGTCGACGGGCGCCCTGGGGGATTTCCGGGACCGTTGTGCTCCGCTTGGGGTGGAAATCCTCAATAAGGATTGTAATATATAATATGTAATGTATAATAATTTATTTAGTATATTAGTTTGTCTTGTATTGTAGAGGTGGGTTTTGTTTTGTTTTATTTTGTACTGTAATTTATTGTAAAAGAAAAGGAGGGAAATTGATCTGCCAACAGAAATCCATGAAACGTGAAATTAAAGTGACGAGTGGAAAGGATTTGGGGATGTGCAAAGATTGGGGAGGGGGGAGGAGGTGGGAGGAGTGGGTTAATTTCTGATGAGCTTCTGATGGCACTGGGCCTGTACTTGCTGGAGTTTAGAAGGATGGGGGTGGGGGGAGGGGGCACCTCATTGAAACTTACTGAATAGTGAAAGGCCTGGATAGAGTGGGTGTGGGGAGGATGTTTCCACTAGTGGGAGAGTCAAGGACCAAGATTACAAGATTAAAAGATACATATATTTGTCACATGTACCAGTTGGTACAGTGAAATGTGTGGTCACCATACAGCCATATAAATAAAATAAAGAACACAACACATGGTAGAGTCCAACATAAAACATCCCCCACACAGCAGCATCAACGTTTCCTACTGTGAGGGAAGGCACCAAAGTCAGTCCTCTTCCTCTGTTGTTCTTAATGTTTACCCGTGGTCGGGGCCTCCCTAGCCCTCCGCAGTCGTCGCTACGGGTGGCCCGATATTCAGGCCCGCTCGCCGGTTGCTGGAGCTCCGAAGTCGGAAAGGGAGAACAACCTCAGCGGCTTGGACCTCCGAATTGGCCGCTTCCTAGCAGAGTCCGCGGGTCCCGGAGTCCACAGGCGGTGCTGGGCGGAGATTCACGCTGGCGGCCCTCGGCAAAGGGTCCCAGGACTCCACGATGTTGGTCAGCGCCGCCCGCGTTGGGAGCTCTTCAAACCTTCGCTCCGCGATGTTGGAGCAGCGGGCCCAGCACTCCGGAGCTTCAAACAGCGATCCAGGCAGGCATCGCTCCGCGGTGAATCCAGCGCTGCGACTCCGCTGCTGAAGCTTTGGGCCAGTCCCCGGTAGGAAAGGCCGCTTCAATCCAGGTGGTAGGCCGCGCGAAGGGGGGCGAGGACGCGACGGAGAAATAGTCACATCCTCGCCACGAAGTGACTGGGAAACGGTTCCCCCCTTACCCTACCCCCGTCCCCCACATAGAAAAAGTAAAGAAACTCCAAAACACACCTTTAAGACAGACTTACATTATAAAGATAGAAAAAAAAACAGACAGACTGTAGGCAGAGGCCGCCTTCAATGCGGCGCCCCTAGTGGCTCAGACCAGAGGTCACAGCCTCAGAATTAAAGGACGTTCCTTTAGAAAATAAATAATGAGGAATTTCTTTTGACAGAGGGTGGTGAGACTGTGGAATTCATTGCCACAAGCGGCTGTGGAGGCCGTTAATAGGAATATTTAAGGTGGAGATTGACAAATTCTTGATTAGTACTTGATTTTAATAACATTTGTAAAATGTCCAATGTTTAGGATAGTGCCAGTGTATAGGGTGATCGCTGGCCGGTGCGGACTCGGTGGGCCGAAGGGCCTATTTCCGTGCTGTATCTCTAAAGTCTATTGAGCATTGTCAACATCAGAAGAAACCAAACCTGAGCCATTGGACTGTGACTTTCAGTTCAGTTTCAATTTCACTTTAGTTTATTGTCACGTGTACCGAGGTACAGTGAAACGCTTTTGTTACGTGCTATCCAGTCAATGGAAAGGCTATGCACGATTACAATCGAGCCATTTACAGTGAACAAATACATGATAAGGGTATAACATTTAGTGCAAAGTAAAGCCAGTGAAGTCTGATCAAAGATGGTCCGAGGGTCACCAATGAGGTAGATAGTAGTTCAGGACTGCTCTCTAGTTGAGGTAGGATGATTCAGTTGCCTGATAACAGCTGGGAAGAACCTGTCCCTGAATCTGGAGGTGTGAGTTTTATCCGATGAGAGAGGGGAGAAGAGGGAGCTGCCAGGGTTGGACTCGTCCTTGATTATGCTGCTGGGCCATTAAGGAATAGGAAGCAGGCCATTATTGTTGTACTACCGACCTCAAAAGATAATGGCACTTCCTCTTCCCAATGAAGCAACATCAAGGCTAAAATAGCAAAGAACAGATCATCACAGTAAGTCCTTTCAACACCATTCACTGTTAGTGGCATCACGAGTCAAGAGTGTTTTATTGTCATGTGTCCCAGACAGAACAATGAAATTCTTACTTGCAGCAGCACAACAGAATATGTAAATATGGTACACTGTAAACAATATAATAAACGAGAAAAAAGTTCAGTGTGTGTATATATACACATAGTCACAAATACACATATATAGATAGATCATCTCTATATTACTAAAAGTCTGATCTTGGCCACTTCCTGTTATTCTGTATATTGATTTTAGAACAAACGCTGCCACTTACGGCTGTGATTATTTGCCATCGTACTCAGTTCTCCTCCGCTGTGCAGGACAAGGGGAGTTTTCCCATCGATGAAACATAAAAGAGTTATTAGTGTTTAATAAATGTCGAGATTCCCACTCCTGAAGGCCACGCACCTTCCGGAGGGACTATAAAACCCGGAAGTGTTGAGTGCCTTAGTCAGTCTCTGCAAGATGGGGGAGAGAGAGGGTCACGTCTCTCAGTCTGAGCTGCGAATAACATTGAACACATGTCTACTAAACTGTGAGTGTGGTTTTACTGACCTTGAGTGCCCTTAAATTGGTTTGAAAATGAAAATGTGGTTGGTTTGAAGTGAAGCACAGCAAATGGCTGTTGGTGGTGGTTGGTTTGAAGTGAAACACTGCAAATGGCTGTTGGTGGTGGTTGGCTTGAAGTGAAGCACTGCAAATGGCTGTTGGTGGTGGTTGGTTTGAAGTGAAGCACTGCAAATGGCTGTTGGTGGTGGAAACTTGACAACTTCCTGTTTGCACTGTATATTGATTTTAGATAAAACGTTACTACTTACGGCTGTGATTTTTGGCCATCTTACTCAGTCCCCCTCTGCTCATTGGGTGCAGAGGATTCTTCCCATCAATTAAAATTAAAAGTGTTATTAGAGTTTTAAAAAATGTTGAGAATCTCTCTCCTGTCAATCATGCCTTGAAGGCCACGCCCTTTCTGGTGGGAGGGGGGAGGGATTATAAAACCCGGAAGTGTGGGTGTGGCTCAGTCTCTGCAAGATGGGGGAGGGAGAGGTCATGACTCTGTCTGAGTTGTGAATCAACTGAACACACTGAATGTCTACTGAACTGTGAGTGTGGTGTTTATGTGGTGTTTTGTGGTGGTTTCACCCTGTTTGAAATGGTATGAAACTGCATTTGAATTTGGTGGCCTTGCACCCTGCTTGAAGTGGTCGGAAACTACACTTGAATTCGGTGGCCTTGCACCCTGCTTGAAGCGGTAGGAAACTGCACAAATTCAGTGGCCTTGCACCCTGCTTGAAGAGGTAGGAAACTGCACCTGAATTTGGTGTCCTTGCACCCTGCTTGAAATGGAAATTCAATGAATAGCCGTGAGTCAACTGCCAGCCCACCAGCCTTGAATGAGCTGCCAGCACATCAAGCTTGAGTGACTGAGCTGTCACCCCAAGAATCCATTTGGCCCACAATGTCCATACGATCCCTCTGGAAACGAATCCCTTCAGCCCACAACACCCACACTAGAACTCCAGAAAGCCCCCCCCCCCCCCCACAGGCCACCAATATTGGAATTGGTGGGGAGGTGGAATATTGCATTGGGGGACCAGCCCTCCCATGTGAACATGGGATCCAACGGGTCCCACTTAGTCTAGTATACTTATAAAACTTGTTTATTTGTTTGCTTGTGTGTGATTCACATCTTCTTGAAAACCCAACACGCTAATGGTGAAATGTTTACATATTCCGGTAGAGATTTACCTCATGATGTCAAAAATCGCCTCTGAAAATTTGGTTAATTATTTCTTCAGTCATTTCTTCAAATTCTTAACCAATCTGAAGCTAAAGCTAACTGAAGCTGAAACTAACGGGCTGATGACATCACTTCCGGAAGTGGCGGCGCTGGCCTGGCAGCAGCGGCTCGCCTGCAGTCCGTTGGTTTTTACTTTTTTGTATTGTTTTTTTTTCGTTTTTGTCTAGTTATGTTTTTGGTTTTTAGGCTGTGTTTATGTGGGGAGGGGGGATGGGGGGTGAAACGGGGGCTGCTGTCACTCCCTTCGGGAGAATACGACCTTTTTGTCGTATCCCCCTTCTTTGCCTCCGTCTACGTTGAGGCCTAGCGGAGCCGGCGACCTCGGGACTCTGGAGGCAGCTGACAGGACTCGTCCTGGGCTCGCTCCCGGCCCAGCCCGGGATGGAACGGTGCTCCCGTGAGAGCGGCATGGTGAGGGGCTGGAGTGGCCCAGCCCAACGGCACTCCCGTCGGAGTGGCCCAGCCTGAGGGTGGAACGGTACTCACGTCAGGGCGATCCGGTCCAGGGGCTGGGACGACGTTCTGGCGGCGGTGTCCAGAGTCCTGGGTTCAGCCGCGGGTCGGCGGCTGCGTGTGCTGGACTGGGGGGCGGCAGCTTCGACCACCCCGGGCCGCGGTGTTTGAACCGGCCCGTTCGCGGGGTTCGGTGAGCTGCGGGACTGTTTGTACCATCGCCCGGTTGGGAATTGCCTCAGCGCAGAGCGAGAAGAGGGAAGAGACTGCAGCCCTAAGATGTTTGCCTCCACCACAGTGAGGAGGTGTTTGGAGGACTCACTGTGGTGGATGTTAATTTGTGTTTATTGTTGTTTATTATTGTATCATTGTATGTATGACTGCAGGCACGAAATTTCGTTCAGACCGTAAGGTCTGAATGACAATAAAGGAAATTCAAATTCAAATTCAATTCAAATTCAAATTCAAATGCCTCTGCTCCTCGCGGTGAGCTGCGCAGATTTTTCAAGGCCACTCTTTTCCACGAGCTGCGAGTTACGTGTCCCTCCCCCCCCCCTCCCCACATCACTCGCACTATGACAGCCAACCCGAGAGGTGCCGAGGAGAACCCGAGTGCGGCCAGCCACAGCGCCCTGCCCCGCCCACAGCCCAGCAGCCCTCCCCCCCCCAAGGGCTCCGGATTGAGAACCCGAGAGATGCCGAGAGCACCTGAGTGATGACGTCGCAAAGACTGACACGCAGTACGCTCGCGCCACGGCTCGGCTTTCCCAAAGAGAACCCGAGAGCTGCCGAGAGCTGCCGAGAGCTGCCGAGAGCTTTGTACTAGAGTATGGCCCTCTCTCTCTCTCTCCCCCCAGGCTCTCTCCGCTTTTCGCAGCACCGTCGCGCGCCCGGCTTCCCTCCACTTCTCAAACCCCTTTCTCTTCCCCCCCTCCCTTCACTCTCCTCCTGACCCCCCTCTACCCCCTACCTCTCTCCATCGCCCTCCTCCCATCCGCCCACACACACATACATACAAGATGAGAGTTTTATGGGTACATACTAGACCAAGTGGTCCCCCAACGCAAGATTCCACCACTCACCTGTTCCCCCAACCCAAGCCGTTCCCCCAATGCAATACTGCACCACTCACGCATAGCCCCCAACTCGGCTCATTTCTCCTCGTAGCCCAGCACTCCCTCCTCCTCCTCTTCACCCTCCCTCTTCAATCCCTAGAGAGGAGAGGTAGAGAGGGGGGGTAGAGAGAGGGGGGGGGGCAGGAGGGAGCAGGGAGGGGGCAGAGACAGGGAGGGGGGGGGGGAGAGGGAGGGGGGCAAAGAGGGAGCCAGTAGAGAGGAGGGGGATGGGGGTAGAGAGGGAGTGTCCCGTCCTGCCCTGCCAGTGCATTGTGACATCACTCTGGGGGGTTTTTCTGAAAAGGGTGAGTTTTCGGGCTGTTCTTAAAACTTGAAATGATTTAAAAGTTTGGAAATATAGGTGAGAATGAGACGGGAAGATCTTTATCGCCCCGACGGGAAAAATGTGAGTAGAATATGTGAAAATGGGAAGGCTGGGGCCTAGCGTTTGGTAGAAGATAGGAATTAATTTGATATTCACACACACACGCACACACAGCTGAAGACGAAGAGTTTAGTATTATAGAGATATATATATATATATATATATATATGCATTTGCAATGAAAGGCATTCTATTTTCACCATCACCCTCTCCCACTAGTTTGTGTTAGTGTGCGGGGATCGCTGGTCGGCACAGACTTGGTGGGCCGAAGGGCCTGTTTCCACGCTGTATCTCTATCTGCCTTGAAACATTATTCAGGTGGTACAATGGCGCAGCGGTATAGTTGCTGCCTCACAGCGCCAGACACTCGGGTTCGATCCTGACTACGGTGCTGTCTGTACGGAGTTTGTACGTTCTACACGTGACAGCAGGGTCTGAATCGATTGGCCAGGTGGGCTGAGGAATGGGTGATGGACTTTAACAGGGAGAAATGTGAGGTGTTGCATTTTGGGACGTCTAATATGGGCAGGACCTACCCAGTGTAGGGCTCTGGAGAGTGTTGTAAAGCAGAGGGATCTAGGAGTGCAGGTTCCCTGGAGGTGGAGTCACAGGTAGATCGGGTGGTCATCAGCCAGGGTATTGAGTATAGAAGTTGGGAGTTCATGTTGTATAAGATGTTGGTGAGGTCGCATTTAAGAGTATTGTGTTCAGTTCTGGGCACCATATTTTAAGAAATATGTTGTCAAGCAGGAAAGGGTTCAAGGAAGATTTACGAGGATGTTGCCTGGACTCGAGGGACTGAGCTATTGATAGAGGTTGAGCAGGCTGGGATTCTATTCCTTGGAGTACAGAAGGATGAGATGTGATGTTATAAAGATGTGCAAAATCATGAGAGGAATAGATCAGGTAGACGATCTTGTCCAGAGTTGGGGAATCGAGAACCAGAGGACAGGGGAAAGAATAGGAGCCTGAGGGGTAACATTTAACTTTTTTCACACAAAGTGTGGTGGGTGTGTGAAACGAGCTGCCAGAGGAGGTAGTTGAGACCTTTTTTGAGTATCTGGGTTCTCTGTACTCAGAATCTGGCGAGGTCATGCCACAGTCATGTAAGACTTTTGTGAGGCCACAAGGTTATGCAGGTTGCTCATGCATTTCCTGAAACAGTTTGCCCTACAGAGAGGGGCGGCACAGTGATAGAGTTACTTGGCTTGGTATAAAAAAGTAGACAAAAATGCTGGAGAAACTCAGCGGGTGAGGCAGCATCTATGGAGCGAAGGAATAGGCGACGTTTCGGGTCGAGACCCTTCTTCAGACTCGTGGGCAGGACCTACACAGTGAATGGTAGGCCTCTGGGGAGTGTTCCAAAATAGACTTCCCAAAATGCAATGCCTCACATTTCTCTCTCTTAAATTCCATCAACCATTCCTCAGCCCACCTGGCCAATCGATCCAGATCCTGCTGTCACGGGGAGAACATACAATCTCCGTACAGACAGCACCCGAACCCGGGTGTCTGATGCTGTGAGGCAGCAACTCTACTGCTGCACCATCGGGCTGCCTGAATGATGTTTGAAGGCGGATATAAATGTTACTTGTCCCTAATGTGTGCAGGACAGTGTTAATGTGCGGGGACCGCTGGTCGGTGCGGACTCGATGGGCCGAAGAGCCTGTTTCCGCCTTACTGTGTGTCTATTCCCATATCATGTATCTGTACACTGTGGATGGCTTGATTGCAAGCACATGTCACCTTTCCGCTGACTGGACGGCACGCAACAAAAGCTTTTCACTGTACCTCGCTACACATGACAATAAACTGAACTGGGCTGAACTGTATGACCCTAAATGTTGGCTAACCAAGATTCCGACATTTGATTAGCTTCATACATGTCATTTTAAAATTATTTTATTTGTTTTTAAATAATTGAATGGCCTCGCCCCGCCTTACCTCTCTGAGCTGCTCCACCTATATGCTCCTACCCGGTGCCTCAGGTCAGCGGATCAGCTGCTCCTTGAGGTACCAAGGTCTAAGCGGAAGCTCAGAGGGTATAGAGCCTTTTCTGTTGCTGCCCCAGCACTCTGGAACACCTTGCCGCTGCAGATCAGACAGGCCCCTTCACTGTCCATCTTTAAATCCTCCCTAAAAACTCACTTTTATTCACTGGCTTTCGACACTGGCTGAGACATTGTTCCTGTTTTAGTGCTTTTAATGTCTTTTAATTTTTTACTGTTTTTATAGTCCTGTCGTCTTAATGGTTTTTAGTAGTTTGTAATAACTTTTTGTTGATTTCCCATGTACAGCACTTTGTGGTAACTGTTGTTGTCTAAAAGCGCTTTATAAATAAAGTTATTATTATTATTCTAATATGTTCTCGTGGAGTTAATCAGCTCCCCCATTACTCTGAGTGAGGGTGGTGAATCTGTGGAATTCTTAGCCACAGAATGCCGTGGAGGGAGTCAGTGGATATTTTTAAGGCAGAGATCTTGAATAGAATGGGTGTCAGAGGTTATGGGCAGAAGTGGGGAGAGATAGAGCAGCCATGATTGAATGGTGGAGTAGGCTTGATGGGCTGTATGGCCTAATTCTGCCTTGAGAGTTAGATCTCGCTCTTAGGGCTAATGGAGTCAGGGGATATGGGGAGAAAGCAGGAACGGGGTACTGATTTTGAATGATCAGCCGTGATCATATTGAATGGTGGTGCTGGCTCGAAGGGCTGAATGGCCTACTCCTGTACCTATTTTCTATGTTTCTATGCACCTATCACATGATCTTATGGTCACATGAAGATCCAAAGGGAAAAAAATAGTGAAAATGGTGGATACAGAGCATTGCTTGTCACATCCATGAAAGCCTAATTGACCCTTACAGTACATAGATCACAGAAGTATATAATTTTCCAGTATCATAACACTCCTCTAAATGGCACGAGATGACACATCAGTGCATGTTGCATAAACTGCTATTTTGTTCCTCAATTCAGGCAGATGATTTAACTTGCACAAGGCTTGGAACGACAGTAAACAGCCAGCAACCTCAAACAACACAGGCGATCACAGCAGCATCATCACCAAGAAGAGGAATACATCGGGTAGACACATAAAGTCGCTTGCCCAGTGTAGGGGAATCGAGGACCAGAGGACATAGGTTCAAGGTGAAGGTGAAAAGACTTAATAGGAATCTGAGGGGTTACTTTTTCACACCAAGTGGTGGTGGGTGTATGGAATGAGCTGCCGGAGGAGGTGGTTGAAGAGAGACACAAAATGCCAGAGTAACTCAGAGGGACAGACAGCATCTCTGGATGGAAGGAATAGGTGACGTTTCGGGTCGAGATCCTTCTTGCAGCTTTACAGCTCTTGCAGTGCCTACGGCTGCAGTCTGTACAGTTTGTACATTCTCCCTGTGACCTGCATGGTTTTTCTCTGAGATCTTCGCTTTCCTCCCATACTGTGAGCAAATTTGGGCTCCATATCTGAGGAAGGATGTGCTGGCTCTGAAGAGGGTCCAGAGGAGTTTGACAAGAATGATTCCAGTAATGAGTGGGTTAGCATATGATGAGCATTTGACAGCACTGGGACTCTACTCGCTGGAGTTTAGAAGGTTGAGGGGGGGACCTCATTGAAATGTACAGAATAATGAAAGGCCTGGATAGAGAGGATGTGGAGAGGATGATTCCACTAGTGGGAGAGTCTTGGTCCGGAGGGCACAGCCTCAGAATAAAAGGGCGTAGCTTTAGGAAGGAGATGAGGAGGAAGTTCTTTAGTCAGAGGGTGGTGAATCTGTGGAACTCATTGCCACAGAGGGCTGTGGCGGCCAAGTCAGTGGATATTTATTTATTTTTTTTTTTTTTAATTTAATTTTTATTAGAAGTGCAGTAAATTACAATAATACACATCAGATATATCTTATTACATTTGTTGTACCACTTCGTTTTTCGAGCTTTAAAAAAGATAGAAATAAAAGAAGTACGGAAAGTGAGCAAGAATCGTGAAGGTGCAGGAAAGTGTTGGGAAAAGAAAACCCCTTAGGGAAGGAATTAGAGAAGGAAGTAAAGAAAGGTAATAAGACCCTAGAAAGAAAAGAAAAAAAAAGGAAAAACAATCGCTCTATTGTAACACAAAACTCGTAAAAAAGGATATACCAACCGTGTTTTTTTTTTTATTTTATTTTATACCCCGCGTTACCAGATCCTGGTACCATTTATATTTAAAATTACTATTGCAACTTATGCTTGTAATAGTTCCATAAATGCAGACCACGTCTTTTGGAAGTGGTCTGCTTTGCCTGCTAGGAGGAGTCTCATCTCTTCCAAGTGTAGTGATTCGAACATGTTTGAAATCCACATTTTTATTGTTGGTATTGGAGCATTTTTCCAAAATCTGAGTATATTTGTGGATATTTTTAAGGTAGAGATAGACAAATTCGTGATTAGAACGGGTGTCAAGGGTTATGGGGAGAAGGCAGGAAAATGGGATTAGGAGGCAGAGGTCAGCCATGATTGAATGGCGGAGTAGACTCAAGGGCCGAATGGCCAAATTCCACTCCTATAACTTGTGAACATGAACTTGTGAACTCCAAAGAAGTACATGTTTGTAGGGTAATTGGCTTGGTATAAGTGTAAATTGTCCACAGTGTGTGTAGGGTAATGTTAATGTGCAGGGATGGCTGGTCGGTGCGTTTCCACACTGCGTCGCTAAACTAAACACAATTAAAGTAAATACTCAGTTGTAGCTCAGTCTACACAAGGGAAACGGGATGTCTTATACAAACCGATGGAATGGTGGCGCAGCTGGTAGAGCTGCTATCTCCCAGTGCCAGAGACCCTGGTTCAGTCCTGACCTCAGGTGCTGTAGAAACATAGAAAATAGGTACAGGAGGGGGCCATTCAGCCCTTCGAGCCAGCACCGCCTGACATTCTATTAGCTTTCTTCACTGCTTGCTCTACCTGAACGCCAATGACACCCAGGTCTCGCTGTACCTCCCCCTTACCTAACCTAACCCCATTGAGATAATAATCTGCCCCCTTGTTTTTGCCACCAAAGTGGATAACCTCACATTTATCTATATTATACAATACAATACAATACAACGGTTTATTTGTCACATTGCACAAAAAGTGCAAGTGAAATGATATATCAGCAGCGATACAATGATAAAGGGCACACACAAAAACACAATAAAATTTTAACATAAACATCCACCACAGCATTCATCACTGTGGTGGAAGGCACACAATTTGGCCAGTCCTCCTCCATTTCCCCCCGTGGTCGGGACCTCAACCCTCCGCAGCAGTCGCTGCGGGCGTCCAGATGGTAAGGACAAGGTACAAGTCCAGGTAAGTCCAAAGTCTGCTCATCCCCACCGGAGACCGCAGCTTTTAGTTGGTATAGGCCGGCGGCCGAAGATTTAAAGTTCCCTCCACGTCGCAGCCATAAGCACCGCAGTCTGCAGGGCCGGCGGTTGAAGCTCCCCTCCAGGGGTGATGTTAAGTCCATACCGGACCCGCGGTAGAATATGGCCGCGGGCCGGCCGTGGAAGCTTCTTCTTCCCCCCGGGTCCCCCACGAGGGATCCCGGGCTGTAGACGCCGCGCCAGCTGGAGCTGTGCAGACCGCGGCTTCAGGCTGCCGTCTGCTGCGGGCCAACGAAACGGAGCGCTCCCCTCCAGCGAGCCCCAGCTCCGTGCTGACAGTCCACGCTGCACCCGCCGCCGGAGCCCCGAGCCCCGGGCGCGTCTTCGGGAAAGGCCGCAACGATCCTCGCTGTTAGGCCACGGGGGAGGCTACCTGGAAAAAGTCGCCTCTCCTTGGAGGAGACGACCGAAACGGTTTCCCCCTCACCCCCCCCCACACCACCCCCCACACAAAACACACGAAGGAACATTAAAAACATACTTCAAAACATACGAAAAAAATTAAAAAAGTTGAAAAAAACTAACGCGCTGCTGACAGGGCTGCTGCCAGTGCAGCGCCCCCACCGACCCCCCTACTGCATCTGCCATACATCTGCCCACTCACTCAACCTGTCCAGGTCACCCTGCAACCTCCTAACATCCTCTTCGCAGTTCACACTGCCACCCAGCTTTGTGTCATCCGCAAACTTGCTAGTGTTGATCCTAATTCCCTCTTCCAAATCATTATTATATATGGTAAACAGTTGCGGCCCCAACACCGAGCCTTGCGGCGCTCCACTCACCACTGCCTGCCATTCTGAAAAGGACCCATTCACTCCTACTCTTTGCTTCCTGTCTGTCAACCAATTTTTTATCCACATCAACACCCTACCCCAATACCATGTGCACTTTGTACGTTCCACATATGATATGCATGGTTTCCTCCAGGTGCTCCGGCATTTTGTGTCTATCTTCGGTGTATTTTCAAGAGAGAGTTGGATTTAGCTCTAAGGGCTAGCGGGATATGGGGAGAAAGCAGGATCAGGGTACTCATTGTGGATGATCAGCCATGATCATAATGAATGGGCGGTGCAGGCTCGAACGGCCGAATGGCCTACTCCTGCACCTATTTTCTATGTTTCTATGTTTCTAAACTGGCATCAGCAGTTCCCTCCTACATTATGTTATAATATCATCGGTGAATAATTTCTGGCGGTAAGCAATGCCTAAAAAAATCGCTCTAGTTTGCAAACAGCAGTGCATGGCTTAAACGATCACCTCTCATTGTTTCCGCTGAACATTTCTTATTTCAATGTCACATTTAAAAGCATACTCAACGGTTTCTAAAAATACTCCAATAACAGCCTCCAATAACAGTAATTGCAGGTTGCCTCATGCTCCTGATCTTTCTCTTTTTTTCAAACTTTCATCCCAGCCACAGGAGCTACGTCGAGCATGGTAATTATCACAGGAGTGACGTTGCTTAGCATTATCTGCAACCTATTGCTCTTTTATCGACTTGGCATTTCTTTCCCATTTGTTAGACTGGATTTCTATTGGTTTTGTTAAGCTTTTAAGCTTGGTAAAGATGGAGGGTGTCGATTCTGGAGAACACAACACTTGATATTCCGCAACGCAATGATGCAGAGATTGCTCGTAATAGAACCCAGAACAATACAGACACAAAACAGCTGGAGTAACTCAACAGGTCAGGCGGCATCTCTGGAATAAAAGGAATACTTGATGTTTCGGGTTGAGACCCTTCTTCAGACAGGCAGTCTGAAGAGGGGTCTTGACCCGAAACGTTAAGTATTCGCTCAGTCCGCCTGAACCTATCTGATTTCCCCATTGCTGTACACTTTAATTCCCCTTCCCATTCCCACAGTGATCTTTCTGTCCTCGGTCTCCTCCACTGTCAGAGGGAGGCTAAGCACAAATTGGAGGAACAGCATCTCATATTTCGCTTGGGCAGCTTACAGCCCAGCGGTATGAACATTGATTTCTCTCTTGACCCAAGTCACACCAGCTTCTCGTTTTCACCCAACAAACAGCTAACAATGGCCTGTTTCCTTTATCATAGTTACTTTTTTACATATCTTTCATTCATTCTTCTTTATCTCTCCACATCACTGCCTATATCTCTCGTTTCCCTTATCCCTAACCAGTCTGAAGAAGTTTAAGGCCCGAAACGTCACCCATTCCTTCTCTCCAGAGACGCTGCCTGTCCTGTTTAATTAAATCAGCATCCGCAGTTCCTTCCTACACATGTCTGCGCCGACCAGCGATCACCCCATACACTCTGATTGCTGGCATACACTCTGAGTGTGCACGCTGGCGCGGTAAGGCAGCAACTCTACCGCTGTGCCACCTTGCTGCCTGAATAGCCAGGGATGTGGAGAGGATATTTCCACTAGTGGGAGAGTCTACGACCAGAGGGAACAGCCTCAGAGCAAAAGGACCTTCCTTTTTGGAAGAAGATGAGGAGGAATTTCTTTTGACAGAGGGTGGTGAATCTGTTGCCACAGAAGGCTGTGGAGTCCATGTCAATGGATATTGTTAAGGCAGAGATAGATAGATTCTTGATTAGTGCGGGTGTCGGGGGTTACGGAGAGAAGGCAGGAGAATGGGGTTGAGAGGGAAAGATAGAACAGCCATGATTGAATGGGGTAGACTCGATGGGCTGAATGGCCCAATTCTCCTCCTATCTCTTATGGTATGAGCTGCCTACTGCCACCTCCACAGATGCTGCCTGACCAGATGTTGCTTGATTAGTACAGGTGTCAGGGGTTATGCGGAGAAGGCAGGAGAATGGGGTTGTGAGGGAGAGATAGATCAGCCATGATTGAACGGCAGTAGACTTGATGGGCTGAATGGCCTAATTCTGCTCCTAGAACATATGAACTTATGATCCACCGAGTTCCTCCAGCACAAGATTCAAGGCTGCATTTTGAGTTCCTTGGACAAAAGTTGGTGTTCCTTTGCCCAAGTAGGAGTGAACGGGTCATTTTCAGAATGGCAGGCAGTGGCGAGTGGAGTGCCGCAAGGCTCGATGTTGGTGTCGCTACTGTTTACCATATATATTAATGATTTGGAAGAGGGAATTAGGAGCAACACTAGCACGTTTGCGGATGAAACAAAGCTGGGTGACAGTGCGAACTGTGAAGAGGATGTTAGGAGGTTGCAGGGTGACCTGGACAGGTTGAATGAGTGGGCAGATGCGTGGCAGATGCAGTATAATATAAATAAATGTGAGGTTATCCACTTTGGCGACAAAAACAAGGGGGCAGATTATTATCTCAATAGGGTTAGGTTAGGTAAGGGGGGGGTGCAGCAAGACCTGGGCGTCTTTGTACACCAGTCACTGAAAGTTAGCATGCAGGTACAGCAGGCAGTGAAGAAAGCTAATGGAATGTTGGCCTTCATAACAAGAGGATTTCAGCACAGGAGTAAAGAGGTTCTTCTGCAGTTGTATAGGGCTTTGGTAAGACCACAACTGGAGTATTGTGTACAGTTTTGGTCTCCTAATTTGAGGAAGGACATCCTTGTGATTGAGGCAGTGCAGCGTAGGTTCACGAGATTGATCCCTGGGATGGCGGGACTGTCATATGAGGAAAGATTGAAAAGACTAGGCTTGTATTCACTGGAGTTTAGAAGGATGAGGAGGGGGATTCTTATAGAAACATAAAATTATAAAAGGACTGGACAAGCTAGATGTCAAGGACTGGACAAGCTGGACAAGCTGTTATATGGTTATATGTAGGAAAATTTTTCCCAATGTTGGGCGGATTCAGAACCAGGTGCCACAGTCTTCGAATAAAGGGGGGGGGGGGGGGCATTTAAGACTGAGGTGAGAAAAAACTTTTTCACCCAGAGGATTGTGAATTTGTGGAGATTTAAGAGAAAGTTAGATAAAACTCTAGGGGCTGGTGGAATCAAGGGATATGGGGAGAAGGCAGGCACGGGTTATTGATTGGGGACAATCAGCCATGATCACAATGAATGGCGGTGCTGGCTCGAAGGGCCGAATGGTCTCCTCCAGCACCTATTTTATATGTTTCTATGTAAGATTCAAACATCTTAGTTATAGTTTAAGGTTAAGGGGGAAATCTTTTAGGACCGAGATGAGGAAAACCTTTTTCACACAGAGAGTGGTGAATCTCTGGAATTCTCTGCCGCAGAAGGTAGTTGAGGCCAGTTCATTGGCTATATTTAAGAGGGAGTTAGATGTGGCCCTTATGGCTAAAGGGATCAGGGGGTATGGAGAGAAGGCAGGAACAGGATACTGAGTTGGATGATCAGCCATGATCATATTGAATGGCGGTGCAGGCTCCAAGGGCCGAATGGCCTACTCCTGCACCTATTTTCTATGTTTCTATGTTTCTATCTGCTGTTCCTTATGTCTCCATCCTTCATCCTAAACTGTGGGCTGAGGAATTTCCTTTAAAACAGATTAAATCAACATTGAATTCTTGCAATAACTTCAATACATTTGTGAAATTACTGCAGCATGTACAATTTATTCTTTACATGGTTTCAAAGAGGTCTTGTAACTTACAGAAACCCACTCTAGTCAACTGGGAGTATCCATTTTCCTACTTGGATGCTTGCAACTGGGATGTCCATAACGTTTATCCACAATCGAGTGATTTATTGTCACATCCCAGATAGAACAATGAAATTCTTACTTTCTGCAGCACAACAGAATATGTGAACATAGTGCACTGTAAACTATATAATAAACGAGGGAGAAAAGAAAGTTCAGTGTGTGTATATATGTGTGTCTATATATACACAGTATGTGTATATATATATTTTGTGTGTCTATATGTGGGGTCGCTGCGAGCTGGCTACCCTGCCAACAGCGTGTTAGTCATTTTCTACTTTTTTTGTTTTTTTAGTATGTCCCAATGTGTGTTTTTAATGTTTCTCGGTGTGCCTTGTGTGGGGGGTGGTGTGGGGGGGTAAAGGGGAAACCGCTTCGGTCGCCTACTCCACGGAGTGGCAACTTTTTGCATGTCGCCTCCCTCGCGGCCTAACACAAAGGATCGGTGCGGCCTTTCCCGGAGACGGGCCCGGGGCTTCAGCAGCGGGCGCAGCATAGACCTTTTCATCGTGAAGCCGGCAAGCCCTCGCCGGGGGTCGCCAATAGTGAGCTCTCCGATCGCTGGCCTGAAGCCACCGCATCTACGGAGCTCCAGCTGGCGCGGCATCCGGAGCCTGGGATCCCTCATTGGGGACGCCGGAGGAGAAGAGCTCCGACCGCTGCCCCGCGGCCTACTTCTAACCGCGGGTGCGGCGGGGACTTACCCTCCGGAGCGGGATTAGATTAGATTAGATTAGATTAGATTAGATTAGATTAGATTAGATTAGATTCGTTTATTGTCATTCAGACCTTTCGGTCTGAACGAAATTCTGTTTCCCTGCAGTCATACATATAATTTAAAAAAATGACAAAACACATAGTCAACACAAATTTAACATCCACCACAGTGAGTTCACCAAACACCTCCTCACTGTGGTGGAAGGCAAAATCTTAAAGTCTCTTGCTCTTCCCTCTTTGTTCTCCCTCTGCGCCGAGGCGACGGTTCAAACGAGGCGACGCTGCCTCGCCACAGCTCAGAGGCCGAGTCAGGTCTCCGCTGCTGCTGCCGCCGCCTCCGCCACAGCTTCGGGGCCGAGTCTGGTCTCTGCTACTGCCGCTGCTACCGCTGCCGCCGCCACAGCTCCAGGGCCGAGTCAGGTCTCCGCTGCCGCCGCCGCCGCTACAGCTTCGGTGCCTAGTCAGGTCTCTGCTGCCGCCACAGCTCCAGGGCCGAGTCAGGTCTCCGCTGCCGCCGCCGCCGCTACAGCTTCGGTGCCGAGTCAGGTCTCCGCCGCTGCTGCCGCCGCCACAGCTCCGTTGCCGCCAGCTCCGCCATTAGGCCTCGGCGCAGACGGAGACGGGGGATACGACCGAAGAAAAAGTCGCATCCCCCGAAGGAAGAGGCCAAAGCATGTTTCTCCCACCCCACCCACATACATACACAACTTAATAAAACAAAATTAACTAAAACATGACAAAGAACAAAACGAAAGAAAAAAAACAGACGGACTGCAGGTGGGCCGCAGCTGTTAAGCCAGCGCCGCCATCTTGAAAAAAAGATGGAAGTGTTCTCCGTCTGAACACCTCTCTCCTGCCGCTCGCCGGCTTCACTCATATCAGCCGCTTCCTGCAAATCCTTAAATTCCCATTCAGCGCGCTGTCGGAATTTAAGGCTTTGCGGGAAGTACATACTAACATCCTTCTTCGGACTGAGAGTCAGTGGAGAGGGAGACAAAGAAATAAGGAAGGGTAAGGTGAAAACAAGACATCAAGAGAGATGGTGCTTCAGGAAAATGTAGAATAGATCATTGTTAGCCAGGAGAAGTGACAACAAAGCAAACAGAGATAAAATGTAATCGGGGACTGTCAGACTCCAGGGATCCCTCGCCGGGGATTCCTGGAGAAGAGTTCCAACCATCGGCCCGCGGCCTACAACATCTTTTGAGGCCGCGGTCTGCAGTGCTGCTAACTGCGGCACAGCAGGGACTTTAGATCTTCGAACGCCGGCCTGCGACCTACACCATCTTGAAGCCGCAGTTTCCGGTAGGGAAGCACCGATTCAGGACTTACCTTGTCTGCACATCTGGCCGCCCATAGCGGCGACTGTAGAGGGCTATGGTCCAAATCACGGGGGGAAATGGAGGAGGACTGACTAAACCAGGCACGTGCCATGAGTAATTACTCAAGGTAGGCAGGCGGCTTTTGAAAAAAAATCTTAAACCGCGCATGCGCAGATTGTTCTCTCCTTAAAAATAAAAAATAAAAATAAGTAACAATTCAATTTGCCCAAGGCTTCTAAATCTCCATCATTTTTAAATTACTGAATGGGTGGGGGACGGAGGATGAAGGCAGGTGGAGAGATGGTGGGAAAAACGGGAGCACACCGGGACGTTGAATCAGTTGTCATCTTATCGAATGACAATACTAATTCAAGGGCCCAATTGAAGGGAGAGTTCCTTTCACAGCATGTGGAGAGTCTGTGCCATGGGATTAAGTTGCGGGGAGAGCAGGATGTTGAGAAGGAGGGGGTCGGAGATCTTATCAGGCTCACTCACCGCTGCCGCAGTGCTCCGGGCACGGACAGCAGAACTGGCCGCCACTTCAGCGCCTTCTGCCGGCCCGCTCACCTCTGGCAGTGTTCTCCGTCTGAACACCTCTCTCCTGCCGCTCGCCGGCTTCACTCATATCAGCCGCTTCCTGCAAATCCTTAAATTCCCATTCAGCGCGCTGTCGGAATTTAAGGCTTTGCGGGAAGTACATACTCACATCCTTCTTCAGACTGAGAGTCAGTGGAGAGGGAGACAAAGAAATAAGGAAGGGTAAGGTGAAAACAAGATGGTGCTTCAGGAAAATGTAGAATAGATCATTGTTAGCCAGGAGAAGGTGACAACAAAGCAAACAGATAAAATGTAATCGGGGACTGTCAGACTATATATGTATATATTATATATACACACACACACACATATGTACACATAAAACAAACATTAAAAGTGCAATAATAGTTTATGTAGTTCAGAGTTTATTTGGAGGTTGCAGTGTTTAATAGGCTGATGGCTGTAGGGAAGAAGCTGTTCCTGAACCTGTAATCATGTACACACTCAGAAAGGCAAAGAGGAACATGCCCCAGGAAACATCTTCGGACAAAAGCAATGAAAAACAAAGACTAAGTTGGAGTGTGGGAGAAAACCAGAGCACCCGGAGAAAACCCATGCAGGTCACGGGTAGAACGTACAAACTCCTTACAGACAGTACCCGTGGTCGGGATCGAACCCGGGTCTCTGGCGCTGTAAGTGCTGCCGTTTATTTCTTTAAAAGACACAATGCGAGTTTGGAATAAAATAAAGTACTGTACTGTTATTAAAAATATTTCACTGACATGGCCCGAGGAAAAATATAGCAGCAGCTGTTTTATTAACACTAAGGGCTGCCAACTTCCCTGGTCGATCAGTGGGTGGAGATGGAAAGTGCTTGTCAGCACTGGGCCTGTACTTGCTGGAGTTTAGTAGGATGACGGGACACCTCATTGAAACTTTCTGAATAGTGAAAGGCCTGGATAGAGTGGATGTGGAGAGGATGTTTCCACTGGTGGGAGAGTCTTGGACCAGAGGTCTTAACCTCAGAATTAAAGGACGTTCCTTTAGGAGGGTGGTGAATCTGTGAATTTCATCACGATTTAAAGCTGTAGAGGCTGTCAATGGATATTTTTAAGGCAGAGATAGATAGATTCTTGCTTAGTATGGGTGTCAGGGGTTATGGGGAGTTTAGTTAGTTTAGAGACACAGCGTGGAATCAAGCCCTTTGACTCATCGAGTCCATACCGACCAGCGATCCCCGCACAATAACACTATCCTACACACACTCGGGACAATTTTAAATTTGTACATTTATACCAAGTCAATTAACCTACAAACCTGTAAGTCTTTGGAATGTGAGAGGAAAACAAAGATCTTGGAGAAAACCCACATAGATCACGGGGAGAACGTACAAACTCCGTACAGATGGCGCCCGTAGTCAGGATCGAACCCGGGTCTCTGGCGCGGCAGCAACTCTACTGTTGAACCACCGTGCCACCCTTAAAGAAGAAGGCAGGAGAATGGGGTTAGGAGGGAGAGATAGATCAGCAGTGATTGAAGTGCGTAGTAGACCTGATGGGCCGAATGGCCTAATTCTGCACCTCTCCCATGATCTTATGACCTAATGAATGCACATGGGGGGGATAATTGACTCTGATGTACTTTGTCACAATGGTCAGGAGGTGTAGGAAGGAACTGCAGATGCTGGTTTAAACCGAAGAAAGACACAAAATGCTGGAGTAACTCAGCAGGATAGGCAGCATCTATGGAGGGAAGAAATGGGTGACGTTTCGGGTCAAGTCTGAAGAAGGGTCTCGAGTTGAAACAACACCGATTCCTTCTCTCCAGAGATGCTGCCTGTCCCGCTGAGATACTCCAGCATTCCGTGTCTATCTTTTGTTACAATGGTCTGTTGATGCATGTGCTGAAAATGCACATTGAAATAGATCAATTTGCAACTCGATAGGAGTTTGGTCAGAAGATTGACGCAAGATGCTGGAGTAACTCAGCGGGACCAGTAGCATCTCGAGAGAGAGAGCAGGAATGGGTGATGTTTCGGGGTCGAGACCCTTCTTCTTATGCACGGAAACAAGTCCTTTGGCCCTAAGTCTGTGCCAATCAAAATGCCCCATCTACTCTAGTCTCACCTGTCCCTGTCTTTAACCAGCATCTACAGTTAAGCACAGCAGTAGAGTTGCTGCCACAAAGCACTAGAGACCCGGGTTCCATCCTGACTACGGGTGCTGTCTGCACGGAGTTTGTACGTTTTCCCCGTGACCTGCGTGGCTTTTCTCCAGGTGCTCCGGTTTCCTCACGCACTCCAAAGACGTGCAGGTTTGTAGGTTAATTGACTTTGGTAAAGATTACAAATTGTCCCTCGTGTGGGTAGGATAGAGCTAGTGCGCAGGGATCGCTGGTCATCGCGGATCGGTGGGCTTAAGGGCCTCTTTCCGCGCTGTATCTCTGAACAAACTAAATTTATTGTGATAAATCACAGGATCTAGGAGTGCAGATGCATTATTTGTTGAAAGTGACACCTCAGGTAGATAGGTTGACCAGAAAGGCTTTTGGCACATTTGCCGTCATCAGTCAGAGTATTGAGCATTGAAGTTGGGAGGTCCTGTTGCAGTTGTATAAGACGTTGGTGAGGCCATATTGAGTTCAGTTCTGGGAACCATGTTAAGGGAAAGATGTTGTCAAGCTGGGAAAGGGTGCAGAGAAGATTTACGAGGAAGTTACCAGGGCTAGAGGGGGTGTATAAAGGGTTTAGGAGGGGGCTGAGAATACATCCTTACAGGGCACCAGTGTTGAGAATCATCGTAGAAGATGATGTGGAGAGAGAGAGAACCACACAGTGTGGAAACAGGCCCCTCGGCCCAACTTGCCCACACTGGCCAACATGTCCTATCTACACTAGTCCCACCTGCCTGCTATTGACCCATATTCCCCCAAACCTGTCCTATCCATGCACCTGTCTAACTGTTTCTTAAACGTTGGGATAGTCCCTGCCTCAACTACTTCCTCCGGCAGCTCGTTCCATACACCCACCATCCTTTGTGTGAAAGAGTTACCCCTCTCGTTCCCATTGAATCTTTCCCCACCTCACCTTAAACCTGGTTCCTGATTCCCTTACTCTGGGCAAGAGTCCCGATCTATTCCTCTCGCGAATTTGTACACCTCTATAATATCATACTCATCCTCCTCCAGCACTCCAAGGAATAGAGTCCTAGCCTGCCTCAACCTCCCCCTATAGCTCAGGCCCTCGAGTCCTACCACAAGCAGGGAGCAGTGCTGAACTACTATCTACATCCGATGACCCTTGGACCATTTTTAACCGGACTGTGCTGGCTTTACCTTGCACTAAATGTTATTCCCTTATCATGTACCTGTACAATGCAAACGGCTCGATTGTACAGAGCCCTAATGAGACCACACCTGGAGTATTGTGTGCAATCTTGGTCCCCTAATTTGAGGAAGGACATTCTTGCTATTGAGGGAGTGCAGCGTAGGTTTACAATGTTAATTCCCAGGATGGCGGGACTGTCATATGCTGAGAGAATGGAGCAGCTGGGCTTGTACACTCTGGAGTTTAGAAGGATGAGAGGGTATCTCATTGAAACATATAAGATTGTTAAGGGCTTGGACACACTAGAGGCAGGGAACATGTTCCCGATGTTGGGGGAGTCCAGAACCAGGGGCCACAGTTTAAGAATAAGGAGTAAGCCATTTAGAACGGAGACGAGGAAACACTTTTTCTCACAGAGAGTGGTGAGTCTGTGGAATTTTCTTCCTCAGAGGGCGGTGGAGGCTGGTTCTCTGGATGTTTTCAAGAGAGAGCTAGATAGGGCTCTTAAAGATAGCGGAGTCAGGGGATATGGGGAAAAGGCAGGAACGGGGTACTGATTGAGGATGATCAGCCACAATCACATTGAATGGCGGTACTGGCTCAAAGGGCCAAATGGCCTACTCCTGCACCTATTGTCTATTGTAATCACGTATTGTGTTTCTGCTGACTGGTTAGCACGTAACAAAAAGTTTTTCGCTGTACCTCGGTACACGTGACAATAAACTGAACTGAAACTGAACTGAGTCCTGGCAACATCGTGGTGAGTGGTTGTTTGAATGGACAATCAAGGCCTTGAAATTAACTAGCATATCAGCGCATTCACACAAAGCATTTGAAAGAAACTAACGGATGTTAAATAGCTTCCTGACAACTGTTGCGACAGTTTGGTCCAAGCTTGTAGCCACCCTGAATGCTCCTTTGTGGCACCGCAATGCTTGTGCCATGCCAAGCATGCTTACGTAATGCAGTTTGCTACATCGGAATTGAAAAATTATTATTGCACAGTGTAGTTTACTACTTTAGTTTAGAGTACGGCACGGAAGTAGGCCCTTCGGCCCAGCAAGTTCGCACCGACCAAACGATCACCTGTACACTCGTTCTATGCTATCCCAGTTATGCATACTACACACTAAGGGCAATTTACAGAGGCCAATTAACCTACAAACCTGGACGTCTTAGGAGTGTGTGGCTAAACGACATTAACACCACCCTACACGCACTAAGGACAATTTACAATCTTCACCATTGTGCCGAGAGGTACTGATTGGGGATGATCAGCCATGATCACATTGAATGGCGGTGCTGGCTCGAAGGGCCGAATGGCCTACTCCTGCACCTATAGTCTATTGTCTACGAAAGCCAATTAACCTATAGACCTGTAGGACTTTGGATGCCAACAAAACGCTCATCATGCGTTAACCCACTCATTCCTGGGATCCTACTTGGCCGGTGGATCACTGGCCTGTGCGGCCTCGGAGGGCCGAAGGGCCTGTTCCCGCGCTGTATCTCTCGTCTAAGTAAACTAAACGTGTAAAAGGTCAAAGCGCCCTGAGGTTTCCCGTCCACAACACCTTGATTTACGTCTCATGTCCCTGCAGTCTGTCGAACCTGGGCTCACTTTGCATTTCGCTCGCTACTCACCAGCACCGCAAGTGCACCTTTGAGGCTTGGTGTCAGACACTGTTTGTTTAGCTGTGCCCCCTCCAGAACCAGGGGCCACAGTTTAAAAATAAGGGGTAAGCCATTTTGAACGGAGACGAGGAAACACTTTTTCTCACAGAGAGTTGTGAGTCTGTGGAATTCTCTGCCTCAGAGGGCGGTGGAGGCAGGTTCACTGGATGCTTTCAAGAGAGAGCTAGATGATGCTCTTCAAAATAGTGGAGTCAGAGGATATGGGGAGAAGGCAGGAATGGGGTACTGATTGGGGATGATCAGCCATGATCACATTAATAATAATAATAATAATAAATTTTATTTGCGGGCGCCTTTCAAAGTCTCAAGGACACCTTACAGAAATTAACAAAAGAGAAAAAACATATAGTCAGAGTAAAATAAATAATAAGGACATCACCAGTACAAAAATTAAAGACAGAAATCGCTACAAGACAAAAAATAAAAAAACACAATGTGAAGAGAGAGCAGCGGCAGTTAAAGCGTTCCAGCATCCACTCTACCTTCCGACAGCCATCTTGGACACAGACTAACATATTAACTTACACACAGGAAAAAAATCGTCCCCCCACAATGGTTACCACTGTGGTGGAAGGCACAATGTCCAGTCCCCATCCCCAGTTCTCCCAAAGTCAGGCATATTGAGGCCACCGCTATTGCCTCTACGGAGGCCCGATGTTCCTGACCGTTCTGGCCGGGTGGTGTTGCCCCGGCGTCGGGAGAGTCCTCTCAGTGGCTGGGCCACCTGGAACGGCCGCTTCCTTACCGGAGACCGCGGCTTCCGAAGCCGGCAAGGCCGCGCTGGGTTGGAGCTCCCAGGCTCCCGATGTTAGAGTCGGCGCCGCCCGCTCCGCAGACCCGCAACCCGGAGGTGTTGATCTCGCCGGTCACAGCTCACCGGAACTCCAGCGCGTCGATCCAGCGCAGCGACCCAGGCAAGGCATCGCCCGCTCCGCTCCACGATAGCGCTCCAGCGCTGTGCCGCCACCGAAGCCGAGGTGCTGGGCGTCCCTGCCAGGAAACGGCGCTCCACGCCCGCTGGTAGGCCACGAGGACGGGTCGACGGGGCAGCCCGGAGAAAAAGCTGCCTCACCGACCAGGTAGGGACCGAGAAGTATAATTATCCCCTACCCCCCACATTCAAAAGACAATTTCTCCAACAGACGAAGCACAGGACTTACTAAAAACTTCAAAAAAAAAATGAACTAAACGGACGGCTGCTGGTTAGCAGCCGTTCCCCAAGATGGCTCCTCCTCCTTGAATTGAATGGCGGTGCTGGCTCGAAGGGGAACTTTTTAACCACAATGCCACTGCTACTGTCGATGAAAAATATTACCGGCCAGAAACTCTCCCTCTCTCTCCTCACGTACTACTGAAGTGAAACCAACAGTTTCCTTTAGCAGAGGTAGATCGATTCTTGATTAGTACGTGTGTCAGTGGTTATGGGGGGGAAGGCAGGAGAATGGGGTTAGGAGAGAAAGATAGAATGATTGAATGGCGGAGTAGACTTGATGGGCCCAATGGCCTAATTCTACTCCTATCACATGATCTTATGATCAATGGATTTAAATTTATTGCTGTATGGATGGAAAAAATGTCGAATTGGAGAGAAAGTAGGTTTAGATACAGTAGCTTTTCCTCGAGACATGTAATATAAAATATCTGAAACTGCTATTTTTTTCCAATTAAATACTTTCTCCGCTTGCCAATAACTTCACATCCACATATATCATGTTAATGAAAATATCCATATACCTGTATATATTTTGGATTTCCTCTCAAAGTGGTCAAATTTCCTACAATAAACTTTCATTTCGATCACCGTCTACAGTAAACGCCGAGCATGTTTCTCTCAGTCCGTTTCCAAGTATTTACTTTAATTTAGTTTAGAGATACAGCGCGGAAACAGGCTCTTCGGCCCACTGAGTCCGTAACTAACAGCGATCCCCACACATTAATAACTACCCTACGCACACTAGGGACATTTTCACATTACACACCAAGCCAATAAACCTACAAACCTGTACGTCTTCAGAGTGTGGGAGGAGACGGAGGATCTCGGAGAAAACCCACATGGGTCACGGGGAGAACTTCCAAACTCCATAGACTGTGGGGCAGCAACTCTACCTCTGCGCCACCGTGCCGCCCTAATTTCCGTATTTGCCCATATTTTTTGAGCCCCTTCAGATCAAACTGTGTCCTGTCCGAGGTCTGGTTGAAGGGAACTCCAGAGGGGGTAGGTGGTTTGTAGACACAGTTCAACCAAGTGCTGTGTGAATGTAGTTGAGGCAGGGACTATCGCAACGTTTAAGAAACAGTTAGACAGGTACATGCACCCGCTGAGTTTCTCCAGCAATTTTGTGTACATGGACAGGACAGGTTTGGAGGGATATGGACCAAGTGCAGGCAGTTGGGACTAGTGTAGATGGGACACATTGGTCAGTGTGGGCAAGTTGGGCTAAAGGGCCTGTTTCCACGCCGTAACACTCCATGACTCTATGTTAGCACGTATACTACCTCCTCCGGCAGCTCGTTCCATACACCCACCACCCCTTTGTGTAAAAAAGTCACCCCTCATGTTTCTATTAAATCTTTCCCCCCTTTCACCTTAAACTTATGTCCTCCGGTCCTCGATTCCCGAACTCTGGGCAAGAGACGATGCTGCTGCACCCGCTGAGTTTCTCCAGCAATTTTGTGTACCTTCGATCTTCCAGCATCTGCAGTTCCTTCTTGAACACTTTGTCTACTCCACTGCGATATCTCCTCAAGGTATGCCTACTTTGAAGAAGTTCTCCTCCTCTCTCCGGAGACAGTTTCACAACCCCCCTTCCTTAACCCTCGAGCTGTCTCCTCCCATCCCCCCGCCCTCTGCTCCTCCTCCTCCCTTTTTCCTTCCTTCTCCCCCCCCCCCCCCATCAGTCTGAAGAAGGGTTTCGGCCCGAAACGTCGCCTATTTCCTTCGCTCCATAGATGCTGCTGCACCCGCTGAGTTTCTCCAGTATTTTTGTTTACCTTCTGGGCAAGAGACTCTGTGCATCTACCCGATCTATTCCTCTTTCCAAAGTGGTCAGTACTGACATTGGAAGTTAGTTTAGTTTAGTTTTTTGTCACGTGTACCGAGGTACAGTGAAAAGCTTTTGTTGCGTGCGAACCAGTTGGCGGAAAGACAATACACGATTACAATCGAGCTGTCCGCAGCCCCCCGCCACCACCCACACTCAATCTGAAGAAGGGTCCTGACCCTAAACGTCAGCTATCCATTTTCTCCAGAGATGCTGCCAGACCCGCTGAGTTACTCCGGCTTTTTGCATCTATCTTTGGTATAAACCAAGATCTGCAGTTCCTTTTGACTTGAGATTTTGCTGTCCCGGCCTTTGCTCGTAAATAGTGTAACATGATCGCAGAATTAGCCCTTAAAGGCTGCGAAAATATCACAAAATGATTGGACCCTCTATTGCTTTAATCACTGATGTATAAAGCAAATCTACAGCCTGTCATCGCCTTTATGAAACTGTTTATTAAGAAACAATTAACAGTTCCGTGTTCAATCACATGATATTTTCATTAGGCCCAAGTAACATGTGGAACCGTTTATATCCCACATTAGAAAGCATTACAAAGGCGTTACCCTGGCAACCAAGCACCTGAGGAATAACCAGTGAGTAGCTCACTGTTCTGACAATTGGTTATTGATGAATTTATTAAGGTGCGAGAGGGGGAAATGGTAATGGGGAGCTGAGGGGCAACTTTTTCACACAAAGGGTGGTGGGTGTGTGGAGCGAGCTGCATGAGGAGGGAGTTGAGGCTGGGACTATCGCAACGATTAAGAAACATTTGGACAGGTCCACTGGAATGTCTCGATTGTGATCATGTATTATCTTCCCGCTGACTGGTTAGAACTCAACAAAAACTTTCCACTGTACACGTGACAATAACCTAAACTGAATCTGAACGTACGTAGAAAGGACAGGTTTGGAGAGATACAGGCCAACGCGGGCAGGTGGGACTAGTGTAGTTGGTCGACGTGGACAAGGGTCTGTTTCCACACTGTATCACTCTATGATTATATTAATGTGTACGATGAACAAAATCACCTTTTGATTTGTGTATGATGGACTGGTTTTCTGTAAAAAAAACATTTTTCATAACTGCCCACTGACGCCATTAATCTGTTTTACATTCCACAGGAGAGTTATCCCAAACATAACAACATTTAAAGGACATTTGGACACTTGGACAGGTTCTGTGGTGCAGCAATAGAATTGCTGCCTCACAGCACCAGAGACCCGGGTTTGATCCTGACCACGGGTGCTGCCTGTACGGAGTTTGCACTTTCTCCCCGTGACCTGCTTAGGTTTTCCTCCGGGTGCTCCAGTTCCCTCCCCACTCCAAAGGGGTGCGGGTTTGTGGGCTAACTGGCATCTGTACATTGTTCTCCCACCACCTCCCTCACGGCCGGCCCCCCACGCTGGGCCCATTGGCTTTGGTCAAAATTGTCCCGAGCATGTAGGATAGAACTCATGTACAAGTTGGGCCGAAAGGTCTGTTTTCAAGCTGTATAACTCTATTTGAACAGGTACGGCGCGGTGGCGCAGCGGTAGAGTCGCGGCCTTACAGCGCCAGAGACCCGGGTTCGATCCTGACTACAGGTGATGTCTGTACAGTGTTTGTACTTTCTCCCTGTGACCCTGTGGGTTTTTCTTGGAGCTTCGGTTTCCTCCCACACTCCTAATGCGTGTAGGTTACTAGGCTAAATGGCCTCTGTAAAATTGCCACAAGTGTGCAGTTATACCGTTTATCCTGTATCTGTACACTGTGTGTGCAGCTTATGGGCGGAAATCCCGGGGGGGTGAGGGGGAGGGGGAGGGGGGGGGTGTCCCCCATGTTTTGCGAGGTGGGGGACAATCCCCACATGTTTTCTTATGTATGTCGAAATGTAACTTAGGCCTATTCTCCAGCCCCTTTACCCCCCTAAGTGCTCGCACACACCACGGAAGCTACACTCTTCCCAATTAAGGCAGTGCTAACTGCAATTGGCTTATCATGCGTACATAGGCGTACATCAGGGGTCGCCAAACTATGGCCCGCGGGCCACGTCCGGCCCGCCACGAGATTTTATCTGGCCCGCAGCTAGCTCAGCACAGGACGGAGCGTGTGCCAGTTAGGCGTTGAGTCGGGGAGCACGGCGGCCCAGAGCTGCTCTTAGTGTTGTTACCGGGTCAGCCCCTCGAATTGTCAGAGCCGAGACATCACAGGGCCGCCGTGAAGAAGGGAGCAATGTGGGGGGGTTGTGGTGGAGGAGGAGGGGGGGGGGGGGGGGGGGGGGGGGGTTGTTCGGTGGCAGCCAAAATGGGTCGGCGGCGGGGAGCGGTGTTCGGCGTCAGAATGGGTCGGCGGCACGTTATAACTTTCCTCTCTGCCCACTCTCTCTTTGTGTCTCCCCATGTTTTAAAAGCGATTTCCGCCCATTGCAAACATTTATTATCTTTGGACTGACTCGATAGCACAAAACAAAAAGCTTTCCACTGTATCTCGGCACATGTGACAATAATAAACTAAACTAAACTAAACTATCGTCCAAGTGAAGTACTGACCTCCACCACAATGTTCCAGAGAGTTAGATTTAGCTCTTAGGGATAACTAAAGGGATCAAGGGACATGGAAAAAAAGCAGGATTGGGCTACTGATTTTGGATAGTCATCCATAGTTACATAGGCAATATGCGCAGTAGGCCATTCGGCCCTTCGAGCCAGAACTGCCATTCAATGTGATCATGGCTGATCATCCACAATCAGTACCCCGTTCCTGCCTTCTCCCCATACCCCTTGAATCTGCTAGCCCTAAGAGCTCTATCTAACTCTCCTTTGAGTGCATCCAGTAAATTGGCCTCCACTGCCTTCTGAGCCACGATCATATTGAATGGCGGTGCTGGCTTGAAGGGCCGAATGGCCTACTCCTGCATGGAAACCTGACGTCTAGCTTTATTATCGCCATGTGTACTGCGGAAGGGTGAGAAACTTTTGTTTGCATGCTATCCAATCTAATCAAATAATACTACACATGAACACAGTCATGCCAAACTCAAACACAAAAGCTAGAGCAAAGAGAACAAAACAGATTGCAGAAGGTAGTTACTGTTAGTACAGCTAGAAATAACAGGAAAGAACTGCAGATGCTGGTTAAAACCGAAGATAGGCACAAAACGCTGGAGTAACTCAGCGGGACAGGCAGCATCTCTGGGAGAGGGAATGGGTTGCGTTTCGGGTCGAGACCCTTCTTCGGACCTGGGTCTGAATATGGGTCTCGACTCGAAACATCACCCATTCCTTCTCTCCAGTTACGCCAGCATTTTGCATTTGTCTTCAGCTAGAAATAGTGATTGATTTACAAATTTAAGGTGAGGGGGGCAAAGATTTAACAGATGTGTGTGTGTGTGTGTGTGTGTGTGTGTGTGTGTGTGTGTGTGTGTGTGTGTGTGTGTGTGTGTGTGAGTATACAGATATATATATATATATATATATACATATATATGTGTGTGTGTGTGTATATGCGTGCATGTGAATGTGTGTAAGTGTATGCATGTGTGTGTGCAGGTGTTCTTGGGTAAACGTGCGTGAGTATATGTTCGCGCATGTGTGTCTGCATGCATGTGTGTATGTTTGTGTAAGTGTGCGTGTGCATTCATGTGTGTGTGTTTGTGTAAGTGCGTGTATGTGCATGTATGTTTGTGTAAGTGTGTGTGTAAGCGTGCATATATATATATGTTTGGGTGTGTGTGTATGTGTGTACACGTGCGCCCAGCTGTATTGCAAGAACTGGGAGTTAAATGCCCCACACGGGCAACTTTGGGATGTTTAGTTTGGAGATACATTGCGCAACAGGCCCATCGGCCCACCGTGTCCGCGCCGACCAGCGATCCCCGCACACTAACATTATCCTACACACACTAGGGACAATTTACAATCTTTACCAAGGCCAATCACAAACCTGTACATCTTTCGAGTGTGGGAGGAAACCAGAGCACCTGGAGATAAACCCACGCAGGTCACGGGCAGAACGTACAAACTCCGTACAGACAGCACCCATAGTCAGGGTCGAACCCGGGTCTCTGGCGCTGTGAGGCAGCAACTCTAATGCTGCGCCACCGTGCCGCCCCAACTACTCCCAGCTGTCTACACGGGCCCATCGCAGTGACCCCTCGCCACATTCAGCATACTCCGATGGAAAACATTAATCCCCGTCCCTCAATAGGCTGCATTGATGTAGCACCACTGACAGAGCTGTGATCACACAGCCTGCCATGGACGTAGTCCAGACCATCACACAAACCAACCATCCTTCCATTGACTCCATCTACACTTCACGCTGCCTCGGCTAGACCAGCAGCATAATCAAGGACCAGTGGCGACCTGGTAACTCCCTCTTCTCCCCTCTCTCATCGGGCAAAAGGTATAGAGGTGTGAAAATGCACACCTCCAGATTCAGGGACAGAAATCCACAATAGGCAGGAAATGGTGTTGGGTAAACTGGTGAGACTGAAGGCTGATAAATCCCCAGGGCCTAATGGTCTGCATCTCAGGGTGCTTAAGGAAGTGGTTCTAGAAATTGTGGATGCGTTGGTGATAATTTTCCAATCTTCTATAGTTTCAGGACCAGTTCCTGTGGATTGGAGGGTAGCTAATATTATCACACTTTTTCAGAAAGGCAGGAGAGAGGAAACAGGGAATTATAGACCAGTTAGACTGACATTGGTGGTGGGGAAGTTGCTGGCATCAATCATAAAAGATGAAATAACCGCACATTTGGATAGCAGTAACAGGATTGGTCTAAGTCAGCCTGGATTTACGGAGGGGACATCATGCTTGACTAATCTTCTGGAAATTTTTGAGGATGTAACTAAGAGAAATGGACAAGGGAGAGCCAGTGGATGTAGTGTACCTGGGCTTTCAGAAAGCATGATAAGGTCCCACATAGGAGATTAAAATTAGGGCAGATTGGGGTGGAGTGCTGACATGGATAGAAAATTGGTTGGTAGGAAACAAAGAGTAGGGATTAACGGGTCCCTTTCAGAATGGCAGGCAGTGACTAGTGAGGTACCGCAAGGCTCGGTACTAGGATCACAGCTAATTCCAATATACATCAATGATTTAGATGAAGGGATTCAAAGCAACATTAGCAAATTTGCAGATGACTCAAAGCTGGGTGGCAGTGTGAATTGTGAGGAGGATGCTATGAGAATGCACGGTGACTTGGACAGGTTGGGTGAGTGGGAGATGCATGGCAGATGCAGTTTAATGTGGATAAATGTGAGGTTATCCACTTTGGTAGCAAAAACAGGAAGACAGATTATTATCTAAATGGTGTCAAATTGAGAAAAGGGGAAATACAACGGGATCTGGGAGTCCTTGTTCATCGATCAATGAAAGTAAGCATGCAGGTACAGCAGGCAGTGCAGAAAGCAAATGGCATGTTGGCCTTCATAACAAGAGGAGTTGATTATAGGAGCAAAGAGATCTTTCTGCAGTTGTATAGGGCCCTAGTGAGACCACACGTGGAGTATTGTGTGCAGTTATGGTCCGCTAATTTGAGGAAGGACATTATTGCTATTGAGGGAGTGCAGCGTAGGTTTACAAGGTTAATTCCTGAGAATGGAGTGGCTGGAATTTAGAAGGATGAGAGGGTATCTTATTAAAACATATAAGATTATTAAGGGTTTGGACACTAGTGTGAGGCAGGAAACATGTTCCCGATGTTGGGGGAGTCCAGAAACAGGGGCCACAGTTTAAGAATAAGGAGCTGACAATGGAGCTGACAAAACACTTTTTCACCCAGAGAATTGTGAGTCTGTGGAATTCTCTACCTCAGAGGGCGGTGGAGGCCGGTTCTCTGGATAGAAGAGAGAGCTAGATAGGGCTCTTAAAGATAGCGGAGTCAGGGGATATGGGGAGAAGGCAGGAACGGGGTACTGATTGGGGATGATCAGCCATGATCACATTCAATGGCGGTGTTGGCTTGAAGGGCCGAATGGCCTACTCCTGCACCTAATGTGTATTGTCTATTGATATGGGGAGAAAGCAGGAATGGAGTACTGATTTTGGATGATCAGCTATGATCATATTGAATGGCGGTGCTAGCTCGAAGGGCTAAATGGTCTACTCCACCTATTTACTATGTTTCTACCATGTATCTGTTCATTGTAAATGGCTCGAATGTAATCATGCATCGTCTCTCCGCGGGCTGGGTAGCACGCAACAAAAGCTTTTCACTGTACCTCGGTACACATGACAATAAACTAAACTGAACTGAACTGCCTGTGATCCTGGGCGTGCAGACACTGGGAATTTTCAGCCCTGCTGTTTATTTCCCCAGGGAACTGTAAATCCCAGCCTTAATCCTCCCACCCCCCTCACACCACACGAGGAACAAAGGCAGGATGGTTCTGAACGAGAGACAGGACGGACTGTGCTCGGGGACTCGTGGCAAGTGGGGAGTTCAATGAAGTGTTTGTGTAACAGTTGCTGCAACACTAATCTGAGATTCATTCAGATGGCCAGACAGTGTGTGATGGTGCAGGGGGCTTCTGCGCTGGTTTGTCTGAGCTGCAGAATGCAACGCTCCTTGGAATGGAATGCCGTACTCGCCTGTACTCGCTGGAGTTTACAGGGATCATTGAAACTTTACCAAAAAGCAAAAGGCCTGGATAGAGTGGGTGTGGAGAGGATGTTTCCACTAGTGGGAGAGTCTAGGACCAGAGGTCGCAGCCTCAAATGAAAAGACATTCCTTTAGGAAGGAAATGAGGAGGAATTTATTTAGTCAGAGGGTGGTGAATCTATGGAATTATTTGCCACAGAAGACTGTGGAAGCCAAGTGAATGGATGTTTTTAGGGTAGAGATAGATAGGTTCTTGATTAGTACAGGTGTCGGGGGTTATGGTGAAAAGGCAGGAGAATGGGGTTAGGAGGAAGAGATAGATCAGCCATGATTGAATGGCGGAGTAGACTCAATGGGCCGAATGCCCCAATTCTGTTCCTATCACTTATGACCTTATGAAAGAATGGAACGACTGGGTTTCTATTCACTGGAATTTAGAAGGTTGAGAGGGAATCTTATAGAAATGTTTACAATTTAAAAATGGACTGGCCAAGTTAGCTGCAGGAAAAATTTTCCCAGTGTTGTGGGAGTCCAGAACCAGGGGCCATAGTCTAAGAATAAAGGGGAGGCCATTTAAAACAGCGATGAGAAAAAACTTTTTAACCCAGAGTTGTGAATTTGTGGAATTCTCCGCCACAGAAAGCAGTAGAGGCCAATTCACTGGGTGAATTTTAAAAATAGTTAGTTAGAGCTCTAGGGGCTCGTGGAATCAAGGAATATGGGGAGAAGGCAGGCACGGTTTGTCGATTGTGGATGATTAGCCACAATGAATAGCTCGAAGGGCCAAATAGCCTCCTCCTGCATTTAAGAATAAGGGGAGGCTTTGAGGTTTTATTGACATTTGTGGCTTTTGAATATGTAATTCAATACTTCAAATGTATGTGTAAGAAGGAATTACAGATGCTTAATCCGGTTTAAATCTGAAGGTAGCAACTAAAAGTGATGGAGTTACTCAGCGGGACAGGCGGCATCTCTGGAGAGAAGGAATGGGTGACGTTTCAGGTCGACACCCTTCCTCAGTCACCCATTCCTTCTCTCCAGAGATGCTGCCTGTCCCGCTGAGTAACTCCAGCATTTTGTGTCTCTCTTCGGTTTAAACCAGCGTCTGCAGTTCCTTCCTACACAGAGGAGTATTTTCGCCAGACTGAAGAAAGGTTTTGTCTCAAAATGTCACCTATCCATGTTCTCCAGAGATGTAGAATCTCCGAGAAGAATTGATCGGGTAGACGCACAGAATCCCTTGCCCAGAGTAGGGGAATCGCGAACCAGAGGACATATGTTTAAGGTGAGTGGGGGTGTTGTGAGATAAATTAAACTTTCACTACTCGTAATTAACTTAACTTTACTTAAGCTTTAAGCAACTTATTTCTTTAATACATAAACTCAGAAACGTCTGGCAAACATGGCTGATTCCGCAGGCTTTTCCCGCCCGAAATACTTCGCACATGCGCACACTCCGGAAATGTCCTGCGCATGCGCACACTCTAGAAGAGCTCCGCACATGCGCACATGCGTCCACTTCAGGGGGAAAGATTTAATAGTAACCGGAGGAGTAACGTTTTTGCCCAAAGGGTGGTGGGTGTATGGAACAAGCTGCTGGAGGAGGTAGATGAGGCAGGGACTATCGCAACGTTTAAGAAACATTTAGACAGGTGCGTGGATAGGACAGGTTTAGAGGGATATGGGCCAAACGCAGGCAGGTGCGACTGATGTAGATGGGACATGCAAAAAAGTCCTAGCCTGCACAACCTCACCCTATAGCTCAGGCCCTCTAGTCCTAGCAACTCCCTTGTAAATCTACTCTGCACCCTTTCCAGCTTGACAACATCTTTCCGAGAACATGGTGCCCAGAATTGAGCACAATACTGTAAATGCGGCCTCACCAACGTCTTATATAATTCAATTCAATTCAATTTATTTGTCATTTGGACCCCTTGAGGTCCAAACGAAATGACGTTTCTGCAGCCATACATTACAAACAAATAGACCCAAGACACAACATAATTTACATAAACATCCATCACATTGCTGTAATGGAAGGCCAAAAAAACTTATCTCTCCACTGCACTCTCCCCCCCCCCCGATGTCAGAGTCAAAGTCAAAGCCCCCGGCTGGCGATGGCGATTGTCCCGCGGCCATTAAAGCCATGCCGGGTGATGCAAGGTCGCACACCGGGTTCTTGATGTTAAAGCCCCCGGCGTGCGCTCGCAGAGTCCCGCGGCCATTCCAAGCCGCGCGGGGCGGTGATGTCAAGCCCCGCTCCAGGAGTTCTTCGACCCCGCAACTCGGGCGGGAGAAGTCGCCGTTGCGGGAGCCCTGAAAAGCGGTCTCCCTCCAGGGACCCGCGGGCTCCTGGTGCCGCCGTCCGCCAGACCCGCAGTTGCAGCCTCCGAATCACCGGAGGTCGGGCCGCAGCAGCGCTCCACCACCGCTCCACCCGCTCTGGACTCGGCCAGCTCTGCGACGGTGAGGTGAGTCGTCGGCACCAGAGCCCCCGGTCTTCCTGTTGGAGGCCGCTCCACGTTGCAGCCCCAACGACAACGGAGACCCAACAAAGAAAAGGTCGGGTCTCTCGTGCAGGGAGAGATTTAAAGGTTACCCCCCTCCCTCCCACCCCACCCCCCCCCCCCCCCCCCCCACACACACACCCCAACAAAAAATAACAAAAACTACATAAAAACATAGACAAAAAAGAATAAAAACGCAGACGGGCTGCAGAGGCCGCTGCTGACGAGAGTCGCGCCGCCTACCGTGTAAATTCAACCCAGTGGTATAAATAACTGCAACATGATTCAGTTTTGCGGCGTGACTCACCCATTGCAGCGGCCCCTACAGCCTGTCTGTCTTTTTTTATTTTTTGTCTAGCTAAATGTAATGTTGGTGTTTTTTTAATAATGGTTTTCAATGTGTATATGTGGGGGGGGGGGGGGGGGGGGGGGAAACCGTTTAAAATCTCTTCCCTGTCCGGGAGACCCGACCTTTTCCCTGTCCGGTCTCCATTGTCATTGGGGCCTAGTATCGTGTAGTGGCCTCCAACCTGAACGACCCGGGGGCTCGGGACTACTCACCATCGTGGGACTGGCCGGCCTCGGAGCGTGGGGAGCGGTGGTGACTCGCTGCTGCGACTCGACTCCTGGGGCTCGGAGGCTCCAGCATCGCAGCCGCAGGTCCGGTGGACTGGGACATCGGGAGTTCGCGGGTCCTGGTGGAGAGACCGCTTCCCGGAGCTTCCGCAACGCGACTTCTCCAGCCCGTGTCGCGAGGTTGGAACGACACAGAGCGGGGCCGTACATTGCCCGGCGCGGCTTCATGGCCATGGGACATTCCAGCGCCCGCCAGGAGCTCCAACATTGTGACTTTTAGACCGGGAGCGGGGCCGTAAATCGCCTGGCACGGCCTAAAATGGCCGTGGGACTTATCATCGCCCACCTGGGGCTTGGACATCGGGAGAGAAATGGAGAACAGGGGAGAGAAAAGACTTTACCTTCCATCACAGATGGATGTTTGTGTGAATTAAATTGTGTGTATGTCTGTACGACATTGTCTTTGTTTGTATGGCTGTGGAAACAGAATTTCGTTTGAGCCTCACTGAGGCTCAAATGACAATAAATATTGTATTGTATTGTACATGACCTCCCAACTTTCATACTCAATACTCTGACTGACGAAGGGTAAAGTGCCAAAAGCCTTTTTGACCACCTGCTTGACCCAGGCTCACCCAAAGACCTGCAGGTATGGCCTGCCACACCTGTCATCTATAGCATCTACCTGTAGAAGCAAGAAGAGCATCTCATATTTCGCATGGGCAGCTTACAACCCAGTGGTATGAATATTGATTTCTCTAACTTCAAGTAACCCCTGCACTCCCTGTCTCTCCACCCCTCCCTCCACTGCTCCCCCAGTCGCACCAGCTTCTCGTTCTCACCTAGCAAACAGCTAACAATGGCCTGTTACCTTTACCATCGTTCCTTTTTTGCATATCTTTCATTCACTTATTCTATATCTCTCTGCATCACCGTCAGTACCTCTCGTTTGCCTTTCCCCTAACTAGTCTGAAGAAGGGTTCCGACCTCTTCCTTCTTGCCAGAGATGCTGCCTGGCCCGCTGAGTTACTCCAGCATTTTGTGTCTACACCTGACCTGTTGTGTGACTCCAGCATTTTCTGTCATTCATTTGTCTTTCCATCATCGGTAGTTTTATTGGTTTTCATTTATTGAGGGAAGGACGTTTCTTGCTGCATAACATTAAGTTTAGTTAAGTTTAGAGATACAGTGCAGAATCAGGCAATTCGGCCCAATGAGTCCATACCGACTAGCGATCCCCGCACACTAACACTATCCTACAGACGTTAGGGACAATTTTTACATTTGACCTACAAACCTGCACGTTTTTAGAGTGTTGGAGATAACCGGAGCACCCGGAGAAAACCCACACAGGTCACGGGGAGAATGTGCATAATCCTCACAGACAACACCCGTACTCAGGATCGAACCCGGGTCTCTGGCGCTGTAAGGCAGCAGCTCTACCGCTGCGCCACCGTGCCGCCCTGATTCATTTTCTGGTTACCTACCATCGATCACACGTTCACACTAGTTCATCTTATCCCATTTTCGCATCCACTCCCTACACACGGTGCATGGCTTGGATAGAGTGGATGTGGAGAGAATGTTTCCACTCGTGGGAGAGTGTAACAGAGGCCATAACCTCAGCTCCCTCTCTCCCCCTCCCCCTATCTGTCTCTCTCCCTCTTGCTCCTCTCTCCCTCTCCCCCCTCCCCCTATCTGTCTCTCTCCCTCTTGCTCATCTCTCCCTCTCCCCCTCCCCCTATCTGTCTCTCTCCCTCTTGCTCCTTCCCTCTCCCTCTCCCTCTCGCCCTCTTTCTCCCATCTCTCTTTTTTCCTCTTTCTCTGTCTCTGTCTCTCTCTCTCTCTCTCTCTCTCTCTCTCTCTGTCTGTCTCTCTCTCTCTGTCTCTCTGTCTCTCTGTCTCTCCCCCCCCAACCAGAAGAGGCACATCGAACTCCGTGCAAACTGATGAAATCAATTAAAACAGTCAAATCAAAGGAATTTGCTCACTCCCCCAAAGCAGGGGAAGTGACTTTGCCTTTAATCTGCTGCCCAGGCTGGTTATGGGGAGGTGCAGTAAAACCATCAGAAAGACCTTGTTTGGCCCAGTCTTAAACACATACGGCAAACTATCATTCATTCCAAAGAGCGCAGCATTCTGCAGCTCAGACAAACCAGCGAAGAAGCCCCCCTGCACCACCACACACTGTCTGGCCATCTGAGTGAATCTCAGATTAGTGTTGCAGCAACTGTTACACAAACACTTCATTGAACTCCCCACTTGCCACGAGTCCCCGAGCACAGTCCGTCCTGTCTCTCGTTCAGAACCATCCTGCCTTTGTTTCTCGTGTGGTGTGGGGGGGGGTGGGAGGATTAAGGCTGGGACTTGCACTTCTGAAACGAGAGAAAGTCTGAGGTCATCCTTCTTGGCCCCTCGGACTCAATTAAAATGATAGCAGGCAGCCTTGGAAGCCTTACCCCATTACTCAAACCTCACGTCAAAAACCTTGGCGTGATATTTGACTCAGCATTGAAATTTGACAAACAAGTCAATGCTGTGGTAAAAGCTAGCTTCTTCCAGCTTCGGACGATAGCTAAAATAAAACAATTCCTCCAGTTTGAAGACCTCGAAAAGACCATCCACACATTTATCTCCTCCCGCCTAGATTACTGCAACTCCCTTTACACTGGCATCAGCCAATCTTCCCTGTCCCACCTGCAACTGGTCCAAAACGCCGCAGCGAGACTCTTGACGGGCACCCGAAAAAGGGACCACATCACCCCGATCCTGGCCTCTCTCCACTGGCTCCCTGTGTGGTTCCGAATAAATTTCAAGATCCTTCTTTATGTTTACAAAGCCCTTAACGGGCTTGCCCCCACCTACATGAAAAGTCTGCTTACCCACCACACAACCTCCAGGTCCCTCAGCTCGGCCGACTTGGGGTTACTGAACATCCCGCGGTCCAGGCATAAGCTCAGGGACGACCGCGCCTTTGTGGTTGCAGCTCCTAGACTGTGGAACAGCATCCCTCTTCCCATCAGAACTGCCCCCTCCATCGACTCTTTTAAGTCGAGACTTAAAACTCATCTTTACTCACAAGCCTTTCTTGACGTCCTCTGAGGGAGGGCTATATGTATGTATTTATGTATGTACTTAATCTATGAACCACTGTTGTATAACGTTAGTACCTCCACCAATGTAAAGCACTTTGGTCAACGAGAGTTGTTTTTTAAATGTGCTATAGAAATAAAAGTGACTTGACTTGACTTCCCTGTGGGAATAACGGCAGGGCTGGAAAAGCTCTGAGAGGAAGCATTTCATCGGGATGCACCACAGCTTGGTTTGGGAGCAGCTCCAGGTCTACGACCACAAAATAAATTGCAACGAATTGTGTACGCAGCAGCCCGGACTGTTGTAGCGGCACCTGCTGGTGCGCGCCAGCATCGAACCCTGCAGTCGGAAGCCGCGCGCACGTGACTCTGGGAGGGGTTGGGTTTTTGCGCGGTTTCTGGGCTCAGCCCGCCAGTCGATTGAGGACCACCATTGTGGTCAGTTGTGTATTAGAGCCCGTGTTATCGGAGAACTGTAATTGAGAAAAAATTATGTTCGAACAACCGATTGTCGTTTCTAATCCACTAAACCATCACACAAAACCAACCTCCCGTTATCACAGTCTAAAGAAGGGTCTCAACCTGAAACGCCACCCATTTCTTCTCTCCAGGGATGCTGCCGGTCCCGCTGAGTTACTCCGGCATTTTGTGTCTATCTTCCCTTCCTTTCACTCCATTTACACCTCACGCCGCCTCGGCAAGGCCAGCAGCATAATCAAGGACGAGTCGCATCCTGGCCACTCCCTCTTCTCCCCTCTACCATCGGGCAAAAGGTACATAAGTGTGAAAACGCACACCTCCAGATTCAGGGACAGTTTCTTCCCAGCTGTTATCAGGCAACTGGATCATCCTACCACAACCAGAGAGTGGTCCTGAACTACTATCTACCTCATTGGTGACCCTCGGACTATCTTTGATCGGACATCACTAGATTACCTTGCAATAAACGTTATTCCCTTCATAGTTTATGTTTATCTTCAGCTGGAGGTCCATGGTAGGCCATTTAGAACAACCCAGAGAGTTGTGAATCTGTGGAATTCTCTGCCACATAAGGCAGTGGAGGCCAATTCACTGGATGTATTGAAGAGAGAGTTAGATATAGCTCTTAGGGCCAACGGAATCAAGGGATATGGGGACAAAGCAGGAATTCAGGGACAGTTTCTTCCCAGCTGTTATCAGGCAACTGAATCATCCTTCCACAACTGGAGAGCAGTCCTAAACTACTATCTACCTCATTGGAGACCCTCGGACTATCCTTGATCGGACATCACTGGCTTTATCTTGCACTAAAGGTTATTCCCTTATCATGTATCATTGTAAATGGCTCAATTGTGATCGTGAATTGTCTTTCTGCTGACTGGATAGCACGCAACAAAAGCTTTTCACTGTACCTGGGACCAAATGACAATAAGCTAAACTGAAACTTTCCGGGGATCGCTGGTCGGCACAGACTCAGTGAACCAGGAGACCCGTTTCAATGCTGCATCTCTAAAGCTAAACTAAACTAAAGATAGACACAAAATACTGCAGAGTAACTCAGCAGATCAGGCAGTAACTAAACTAAACATTGTCCAAAGTATTTGCTCTCCCAATAAGAGTTTGACTTTAATGCATTCCCCATTAACAAAGCCCTAATTTGTAATCTGATTTTTGTTTTCATTTTAGTTTAGTTCAGAGATACAGTGCGGAAACAGGCCATTCGCCCCAGCAGATCCACGCCGACCAGCGATCCCCACTCACCAACACCACCCCACACATACTAGGGACAATTTTACATTTTATACCAATTAACCTGCAACCTACAAATGTACTTAATCCAAATAACCTACAGACTTGTACGTCTTTGGAGTGTGGAAGGAAACCAAAGAACTCGGAGAAAACCCATGCAGGTCACGGGGAAAACGTACAAACTCCGTACAGACAAGTGCCCGAAGTCAGGATCGAACCCGGGTATCTGGCGCTGTGAGGCAACAACTCTACCGCTGCGTCACCGTGCCGCCATTTTGAGTTAATTTTAATTCTCAGCTTCAGTTTTGATTTCTCGTTAGGGAGCTGGAATTTCAGAGTTAGTCTCCTGACAAATTATTTCAATTTAATGAGAGAAATAGCCTTGGGGCAGCGGGAGGTGGGGGGGGCGGGAAGATTTTAGATTAGTTCTAGCAGGGTGGATGGCTGAGGGAATTGCATAAGGCTTAAGACCTTATTATTCTTGCGGTTTAAAAACTGCATAAGGCCAAGGTTTAATAAATGATGGCCTCGATTTTTCAGAATCAACAATTTCTTCAGTCGGAGGGTGGCGAAATTCTTTCCACAGAAGGCTGCGGAGGCCAAGCCCGTGGATATTTTTAAGGCAGAGATAGATAGAGTCTTGATTAGTACACTGAGAAAGTCGGAAATATTTTTGCAGATGTCTTGTTTTTGCTTATTCAAGTTTTTTTTCATTCAACCTTACTCATAAGTTCATAAGTGATGGGAGCAGAATTAGGCCAAAATGCCCATTAAGTCTACTCCACCATTCAATCATGGCTCATTCTATCTCTCTTTGTGGAGTTTGTACGTTCTACCCGTGACCTGCGTGGGCTTTCTCCGGGAACTCCGGTTTCCTCCCACACTTCAAAAACGTACAGGTTTGTAGGTTAATTGGCATCGGTAAAATTGCAAATTGTTCCTAGTGTGTGTAGGGTAGTGTAAGTGTGCGGGGATCGCTGGTCGGCACGGACTCGGTGGGCCGAAGGGCCTGTTTCCGTGCTGTATCTCTAAACTAAACTAAATTAGGGTGGGCGAGGGACGGAGAGAGAGGGAAAGCAAGGGTTACTTGAAGTTCGAGAAATCAATACTCGTACCGCTGGGTTGTAAGCTGCCCAAGCGAAATATGAGGTGCTGTTCCTCCAATTTGCGTTTGGCCTCACTATCTATCTGTGCTACAGGTAACCTAGAAATTAAAAGAGAACAGAGATGGAAGCGATGTTCCCAGGCCTCAGGATAGTTGCAGGCACGTTAGTCTAATGCAGTACCTTTGAAATACAATTACTGATGTAATGTTGGTATCACAATCACCCATTTGTAACAAAGCAACCTCCTGCACACATTGCTACCCTATTCTTCAGCTGCAGTGATGCTGAAACCAGCTCTTCAGGAATTCGGAAAACCGGGAGGACAAATTAAAAGGGCTCTTGTGCAAACTAATTTGATATTTGTGAATAGTATTTGATGAGGCACAGCAAGCCCCTAAGTCACAGGTGCGCACGCACACACACACATTCGCACTCATATACACACACACACCCATTTACACTCACGCACATGCACGCACATGCACCCATACGCACGCACACACCCATTCGCTCTCACACTCACACGCACGCACACACCCATTCACACTCATATACACACATGCACACACCCCCATTCACACTCATATACACACACACCCGCTCACATTCATGCACACGCACGCACACACGCAAATTCACACTCATGCACAGGCACGCACACGCACCCATTCACACTCACTCACGCACCCACCCCCATTCACACTCACACACATGTGCACACACACATGTTCATACTCCCATGCACACACTTAAGCACACTCACACATGCACAAACATCCATTCACGCTCATAATCACACATGCACATACCTATTCACACTCACACGCACACACACTTATTCATGCACTCAAACACGCACATGCATGCACGCGTGCACAGACATGTTCGTGCACACTTTCACCCACACTCAAGCTACTCACACTCCAACACACACAAGTGTAAAGCACCCACTCTTATACATTCCTACACGCACGCACAGACCACTCATTCTTGCACACACACACGCATACTTTCAAACTATTCACTCTTACAAACTCATGCACTCACACACACTCAACACCATCAATCTCACACACTCACACACACATATTCAAACCACTCACTCATTGTCAACTGCGGTAGGTAGGCAGTAAGGTAGGTAGGTGGTAGACAGGTAGACAGGTAGACAGGTAGACAGGTAGGTAGGTAGGTAGGTAGGTAGGTAGGTAGGTAGGTAGGTAGGTAGGTAGGTAGGTAGGTAGGTAGGTAGGTAGGTAGGTAGGTAGGTAGGTAGGTAGGTAGGTAGGTAGGTAGGTAGGTAGACAGGTAGGTAGGTAGGTAGGTAGGTAGGTAGGTAGGTAGGTAGGTAGGTAGGTAGGTAGGTAGGTAGGTAGGTAGGTAGGTAGGTAGGTTTATTGTCACATGTACTGAGCACCCATATCCCTACAAGCCGTTCCGATTCTTGCGCCAACTGAACTGAATCCTTCGCTCCATAGATGCTGCCTCACCGCTGAGTTTCTCCAGCATTTTTGTCTACCTTCGAACTGAATCCAAATATATTTTAAATGTTGTTACTGTACATGCCTCAATGGTTCAATGGTACTTTAGTTGTTACAAGTACCGAGATACAGTGAAATTCAGTTTTGTATACAGTTCAGTACACGTATCGTTATACATAAGTACTCAGAGACATATTATTTAAGCATCTCAGACACAGTACAAGTGTCTAGCATTAGTACACTGTGACAGTAGACAGAGTCGCCAGTTTGGTGCCATTTTCATGTCCCAGTTGTTGTAAGTGCAGGGCTTTTTTTTAAATGTAACTATTTCAAGCCACATTTTTATTTTAGGTTTATCGATATAAACGGTACAAATGAACTGATGCTGCACCAAAAGGACTGTTACCCACTTACTGTATTTCCTGCACTAAATATCGTCAACGCCATAATACAATTTACAATATCCTTGTTGTTATTTTTCAATGCACAGACAGGCTTAGCCATAGACATTGGCTTGAGACATGACCAGCTCTATGTCCTTGACCTCCAGACCGGTTTCACCAACCTCCTCCTCTTCACTCTCCTCCTGTACAGTTGGAGTCTGTGTGTTTTCTTGGACATTGGCAACAGATTCTCCCTGTACCTTGAATGTCTCTGCAGCAGCAAGCTGTGCTTACAAGTGCAAGTGCAGGGTTCTTGGCTTGACCATGAAGGCCCGTTGTCATGGCGACGTTGCAGGGTCGGTCTGCCCAAGCATAGCCATGGATTTAAGAGAGAGTTATGCCCCTGTCCCACTTAGGAAACCTGAACGGAAACCTCTGGAGACTTTGAGCCCCACCCAAGGTTTCCGTGCTATTCCCGGAGGTTGCAGGTGGTTGCCGGAGGTTGCAGGTAGTGGAAGCAGGTAGGGAGACTGACAAAAACCTCCGGGAACCGCACGGGAACGTTGGGTGGGGCACAAAGTCTTCAGAGGCTTCCGTTCAGGTTTCCTAAGTGAGACAGGGGCATAAAATAGAGCGCTAGGAGCTAGTGGAGTCAAGGGATATGGGGAGAAGGCAGGCATGGGTTATTGATAGGGGACGATCAGCCATGATCACAATGAATGGCGATGCTGGCTCGAAGGGCCGAATGGCCTCCTCCTGCACCTGTTTTCTATGTTTCTATATTTCTATGTGTCCTCCGCCGCTGCTCCATCGCTGTAGGTCGCGTCTGGTCCACGCGCTCGGCCTCTGCGAGCAGCACCCGGTCCAGCCGAGCCCCAGGCTGCTGCAGGGCCTCCAGCGGTCCACTCCCCCGACGAGTCCATGCAACCCCTTCCGCAGCCGGTCTACTCACCCGCCCTCCATCCCCACTCCGACTCCCTCCTCTCCGGTCCACGGAGCAAGCAGGGGCCGAGCTCGGCAGCCTTCTCTCCCTGGGCGGGTTCCCCGTTCCGAAACAAAACCCTCCTGATCTAGGGACAGTTTCATCCCAGCTGTTATCAGGCAACTGAACCATCCAGTCAGAAGAAGGGTCTCGAAAACGTCTCCTATTCCTTCTCTCCAGAGATGCTGCGTGTCCCACTGACTTACTCCAGCTTTTTGTGCCTGTCTTCATATTACCAACAACTAGACTGTCTTGAGCTACTATCTACCTCATTGGAGACCTTCAGACTCTTTGATCAATCCTTTACTGGACTTGCACTAAACATAATTCACCTTAATCCATCGCCACCGGGTGGCGCCGTCAGCGATGGCAGCCTCGCCAACGGTCTGTCTGTCTTTTCGTCTCTTTTGTTATTTTTAGTGTGTTTTAAAATTATGTGTTAATGTTCCCTGGTTTGTTTTATGTGGGGGTTGGGGAGAGGGTCGGGGGAATTTTTTTTTCAATCTCTTACCTTGACGGAGATGCGATGTTTTTCCGGATCGTATCTCCGGTCCCTCTGCGCCCTACGATCAAGGAGCTGGAGGTCTTGCTCGAGGCTGACTTTGAACGCCACTGCGGGTCCATGGATTTACCATCGGAGCCTGCGATCCCTTCCCTGGGATCGACGCTCCAACCGCGGCCTGCGGATTCCAACATTGAGGAGCTCGCCGCGGTCTCGAGTAGAGATCGATGTCGGGAAGTTCCAAAGTCGCAGGAGGTTTGCCTAGCCCCGACCCGGGATCCGATCGCCCAGTGCAGGGAGCTGAGATGCCCAGACGCGGAGGGCCCAACCGCTGGCTATGTGAGCCAAGATCGTCCCAACAACGGAAGGCTCGAGGCTCCCGATCACGGAAGAACAAAGAAGGGAAGAGATTGAACTTTATTTTCACCTTCCATCACAGTGAGGTATGTGGACGTGTCACTGTGGTGGATGTTTATGTTAAAATGTATTTTGTGTGTCTTGTTGCTTTTTATTGGTATTCCTCGTATGTTGCAAAACATACTTGGCTAATAAAGTCTGATTATGATTATTCCCTTTATCATGTATCTGTACACTGAATGGGTCGATTGGAATCATGTATTGTCTTTCCGCTGACTGGATAGTCAGGCAACGGAAGGCTCTAGAGACCAAATCAGTGGATAGACAATAGACAAAAGGTGCAGAAATAGGCCATTCGGCCCTTCGAGCCAGCACCGTCATTCACTGTAATCATGGCTGATCATCCACATTCAGTAACCCGTTCCTACCTTCTCACCATATTCCCTGACTCCGCTATCTTTAAGAGCTCTATTTCAATAAGTTCCCCTCACATCCTTCTAAAAGGACTGGACAACATTGATGCAGGAAAAATGGTCCCAATGTTGGGGGAGTCCAGAACCAGGGGCCACAGTCTAAGAATAAAGGGGAGGCCATTTAAAACTGAGATGAGAAAAAACGTTTTCACCCAGAGAGTTGAGAATTTGTGGAATTCTGTGCAGTGGAGGCCAATTCACTGGATGTTTTCAAGAGAGAGTTGGATAGAGCTCTTAAAAATAGCAGTCAAGGGATATGGGGAGTAGGCAGGCACGGGTTACTGATTGTGGATGATCAGCCATGATCACAATGAATGGCGGTGAAGGCTTGAAGGGCCAAATGCTCTCCTCCTGCACCTATTTTCTAAGTTTCTATGTAACTCAGTCCTTTGGCAGCTCATTCCATCTGCCCACCACCCTGCATGTGAGAGGTTCCTACAGGTAATTGGTGTTTTGCTGTAGCATTAGGGAGGGTGTCATACGTGACTGACCCCTCTGTGTGCAGTGCAGGTAGGGCCTGAGACTGTGGTCCTTTCCCACAGAGCTTTTGTGGTGACTGCACCAATCACCCACATGCCCGTCGGCACATACTCCTGCACCCTGGAATGTGCAAGGCAGCGGAATTTGCCTGCAGACATCTTCTGGCAGTGTAAGACTGGTAGGTTCCACAGTGGGTCTTTACCTCAGTCTATGACCTCCCAGCAGCCAGACACAAAGTGTTGGAGAAACTCAGTGGGTCAAGCAGCATCGGAGGACATGGATCGGTGACGTTTCACATCGAACCAAGACAACATTCCTTCAGCGGCATGGTGGCGCAGCGGTAGAGTTGCTGCCATGCAGCGCCATAGATTGATCCTGACTATGGCTGCTGTCTGTACGGAGTTTGTACGTTCTCCCCGTGGACTGTGTGGGTTTTCCAGGGGCGCTCCGGTTTCCTCCCACGCTCCAAAGACGTACAGGTTTGTAGGTTAATTGGCTTCGGTGAAACTTGTGTGTGTAGGACAGTGTTAAAACCCTCTCCCACGGTACGAGTTTATTCCAAGAGCTCTCCCGAGTTTGCCCTGATTCAAACTCGAAGATTTACGGTAATGGCCACTCGTTGGTAGTCGGGGCTCTCGTGGACACTTTTCATCATGTTGAAAAATCTTCACGAGTCTTCCCGTGCTTACATGTCGTTAGCGAGTCTTCCTGGGTAACTGCCGTTAGCGCTAAGAGACGTCCCCGAGCTCCGACGTACCCCTAACTAAGCTAAACTAAACCCGGGTGGAATGCAGGTAGGCAGAGATGCTGACTGGTTGAGTTTCATGTATTTTGTTTGTTTCATGTATTTTGTGTTTTTAAGACTGTTGGCAGATCAATTTCCCTCCTGGGATAAATAAAGTTCTATCGTATCGTATCGTTGCTCCAGTCTTTTGTGTCTAGCTGGCATGCTGCTCAGTTCACGGACGATTAAGGATGGGCTTTGACAAAAATGCTTACTTTGCGCAAAGTAAAATAGGAAAACAAGTTGTCACTTTAAATGTTGAGCTGTGGGAGAAGTTGCTCGATCAGCACGTTTCCCCCAGGAGCTGAGCACCTGAGAAAGATGCTGAGTTTCTTCCCGAGGTACCGTAAATCCAGCTGTGTTCAGTTGCCACCCGTCCTCAGAGACTATGCACCCCAAAGGAATGCATCAACTGGGAGGACATCCCAAAGGTGTGAACGGCAAACTAAACTCAAACAAAAACCCACATTTAGGCTGGTACATGGATAGGACAAGTTTGGAGGGATCTGGACCAAGCGCAGGCAGGTAGGTGGGACTAGTATAAACTGGGACATGTTGGCCGGTGTGTGGGCAAGTTGGGCCGAAGGGCCTGTCTCATTGCACCTCCCCTTTTCCTAATCTGACACCATTCAGATAATAATCTGCCTTCCCATTCTTGTCGGCAAAGTGGGTAACCTCACATTTATCCACATTATACTGCATCTGCCATGCTTCTGCCCACTCATCCAAATTATCCAAGTCTCCCTGCAGCCTCATAGCATCCTCCTCGCAGCTCACGCTGCCACCCAGCTTTGTGTCATCCGCAAATTTAGAGATGTCACATTTAATTCCCTCATCTAAATAGCTCGTATATATTGTAAACAACTGGGGTCCCAGCACCGAGCCCTGCGGCACCCCACTGGTCAAGTGATAGGAGCAGAATTAGGCCATTCGGCCCATCTTGTCTACTCCGCCATTCAATTTTGGCTGATCTATCTAACCCCATTCTCCTGCCTTCTCCCCATAACCACCTGTGTCCTGTATTTGTATCAGTCTGAAGTCTTGGCAGATGAAGTTTAATGTGGATAAATGTGAGGTTATCCACTTTGGTAGCAAAAACAGGAAGGCAGATTACTATCTAAATGGCGTCAAGTTGGGAAAAGGGGAAGTACAACGGGATCTGGGGGTCCTTGTACATCAGTCTATGAAAGTAAGCATGCGGGTACAGCAGGCAGTGAAGAAAGCGAATGGCATGTTGGCCTTTATAAAAAGAGAAATCGAATATAGGAGCAAAGAGGTCCTTCTGCAGTTGTACAGGGCCCTAGTTAGACCACACCTGGAGTATTGTGTGCAGTTTTGGTCCCCTAATTTGAGGAAGGATATTCTTGCTATTGAGGGAGTGCAGCGTAGGTTTACAAGGTTAATTCCCGGGATGGCGGGACAGTCATATGCTGAGAGAATGGAGCGGCTGGGCTTGTACACTCCAGAGTTTAGAAGGATGAGAGGGAATCTCATTAAAACATATGAGATTGTTAAGGGCTTGGACACGCTAGAGGCAGGAAACATGTTCCCGATGTTGGGGGAGTCCAGAACCAGAATAAGGAGTAAGCAATTTAGAACGGAGACGAGGAAACACTTTTTCTCACAGAGAGTAGTGAGTCTGTGGAATTCTCTGCCTCAGAGGGCGGTGGAGGCAGGTTCTCTGGATTCTTTCAAGATAGAGCTAGATAGGGCTCTTAAAAATAGCAGAGTCAGGGGATATGGGGAGAAGGCAGGAACGGGCCACTGATTGGGGATGATCAGCCATGATAACATTGAATGGCGGTGCTGGCTCGAAGGGCCAAATGGCCTACTCCTGCACCTATTGTCTATTGTCTATTGTCCATTGAAGAAGAATCTCGACCCGAAACGTCACCTATTCCTTTTATCCAGAGATGCTTCCTGATTTGCTGCGTTAATCCAGAATTTTGTGCCTGTGTTCGGTGTAAACCAACATCTGCAGATCCTTCCTTGTACATTAGAGGCTCCCTGCGCTGAAACATGCAATCTACTTATTAAAATTGGCATGTTAAAGATTGCTGATTGGTATTTTTGAGAATTCAGCCTACCAAGCCATTTCTGTGGTCCACCCTGTCTATAACCACCGAGTAAATACTGTATTTACTTTGCATTTACTCAAATAGATGTTGGCAGCCATTCCAGGAACTGGATTGGCACAGCCATTTAAACTCTTCTGAGTTTGAACATAAAGCAAAAATGCCATAAGTAAAATAAATCAACTAACTTCAACTATGTCCATGGAACTATCAATATGCCGAAGCTAAATATTTCTCAGCTGTTGATTAATGAATTTATCAGAAGCATGAGAGTTGCTGCCTCACAGCGCCAGAGACCCGGGTTTGATCCTAACCACAGGTGCTGTCTGTACGGAGTTTGTACCTGCGTGGGTTTTCTCCAGGATCTCCGGTTTCCACCCACACTCCAAAGATGTATAGGTTTGTAGGTTAATTGGCTTGGTGTAAAATGTAAATTGTCCCTAGTGGGTGTAGGATAGTGTTAGTTTTTTTTTTAGTTTTAGAGATCCCCGCACATTAACACTACCCTACACACACTAGGGTCAATTTTCACATTGCTACCGAAGCAAATTGACCTACAAACCTGTACGTCTTTGGAGTGCGGGAGGAAATTGAAGATCTCGGAGAAAAACCCACGCAGGTGACGGGGAGAACGTGCAAACTCTGTCCAGACAGCACCCGTGGTCAGGATGGAACTGTGAGGCACTGTGAGGCAGCAACTATACCGCTGCGCCACCGTGCCGCTCTTGATGCTTTGATCTGAACATAGGAAAGGGTTTACGCTGAAGGGAAAACAGCTCTATGTCCTCTGGCACTTGACCAGAAAGTTCACTACAAGGGAAACATTCTCAAGATTTCCACAAGGCAGCTAAGTGCTTTGGAAAAGAACAGATCTGCAAGCAACAAGACATTTGTGTGGGAGATAGACAAAAAATGCTGGAGTAACTCAGCGGTTGAGGCAGCATCTCTGGGGAAAATGATTAGGTGACATTTCAGGTCGAGACCCTTCTTCAGACAGATGCAGGTGGTTCATGTTCATAACTTCATATGTGATAGGAACAGAATTAGGCCATTCAGCCCATCAAGTCTACTCCGCCATTCAATTATGCATCCCAACAAAAACCTTCCAAGTGTTTCCTAATCAGAAGCCTTGGATGAACTATGAGATCCGCACTCTTCTGAAGTCCAGACACCGGGCATTCATGTCTGAAGATACTGAGGACTACAAGAAGACCAGATACGACCTTAGTAAGGCTATCAAAAAGGCCGAAAGGGACTTCTGCTCCAAGCTGGAGGATGAGACAGATGTTCGGCAACTGTGGCGGGGCCTGAATGCAATCACCTCCTACAAGGCGAAACCAGAAGGCAGCACACATGTCGGCGAAACTTCACTCCCTGATGAGCTCAATGCGTTTTACACACGCTTTGATAGGGAGAATACTGATGTGCTTTCCCGATCCCCCATTCGCTGTGATGGTATTTTAGTCTCAGTCACAGCGGCCGACGTCAGGAAATCCTTCAGAGGGGTGAACCCTCGGAGAGCGCCTGGACCTGATGGTATACCCGGTCATGTTCTAAAAACCTGTGCAGACCAACTGGCTGGGGTTTTTACGGACATTTTCAATCTCTCACTTCTGAGGCCTTAGGTTCCCACCTGCTCAAGAAGAGTAAGGTGACGTGCCTCAATGACTATCGGCCCAGTGGCACTAACGTCGATGGTGATGAAGTGCTTTGAGAGGTTGATCATGGAGCAAATCAACTCATACCTCAACAAAAACCTGGACCCACTGCAGTTTGCTTACCGCCACATCAGCTCAACGGTGGATGCGATCTCGCTGGCTCTCCACTCCGCTCTGGACCACTTGGACAACAAAAACTCATATGTCAGGCTGTTATTCATGGAATACAGCTCGGCATTTAATACTGTCATCCCCTCCAAACTGGTTACCAAACTCGCAGAACTGGGTCTCTACGCATCTCTTTGCAATTCGATCCTCGACTTCCTCATTCACAGACCACAGTCTGTTCGTATTGGTGGAAATGTGTCAACGTCGATAACAATCAGCATAGGAGCACCTCAAGGCTGCGTGCTCAGCCCCCTGCTGTACTCACTCTGTACTCATGACTGTGTAGCCAGTCATAGTGCGAACTCCATCAAGTTCGCCGACGACACCACTGTTGTGGGACGTATTCCTGATGGGGATGACACACAGTATGGAAGGAAGATCGACCGTTTGACCAAACTGTGCCAGCACAATAACCTGGCTCTCAACACCAGCTAAACCAAGGAACTGATTTTGGACTTTGGAAGGGGTAGGATGGGGACCCACAGTCCCGTTTATATCAATGGGTTGATGGTGGAGAGGGTCAAGGGGTTCAAATTCCTGGGCGTAAATATCTCTGAAGATCTCTCCTGGTCAAAGAATACTGATGCAATTATAAAGAAAGCACATCAGCGCCTCTACTTCCTGAGAAGATTCCAGAGAGTGGGGATGTCAAGGAGGACTCTCTCGAACTTCTACAGATGCACAGCAGAGAGCATACTGACCGGTTGCATCGTGGCTTGGTTCGGCAACTTGAGCGCCCAGGAGCAGAAAAGACTGCAAAAAGTTGTGACCACTGCCCAGTCCATCATCGGCTCTGACCTCCCCACCATCGAGGGGATCTATCGCAATCGCTGCCTCAAAAAGGCTGCCAGCATCATCAAAGACCCACACCATCCTGGCCACTCACTCATCTCCCTGCTGCCTTCAGGCAGAAGGTACAGGAGCCTGAAATCTGCAACATCCAGGTTCAGGAATAGCTGCTTCCCCACAGCCATCAGGCTATTAAACTCAACTCAAACAAAACTCTGATCATTAATAGCCCATTGCACTTTATCTGTTTATTTATGTGTGTGTATTTATATATATTCATTGGTATATGGTTCTGTTCTGTATTTATTTATGCCTCCTATATTCTGTTGTGTTGAAGCAAATCAAGAATTTCATTGTCCTATCTGGGACACGTGACAATAAACTCTCTTGAATCTTAAATCTTGAATTATGGATGATCTATCTCTCCCTCCTAACTCCATTCTCCTGACACCCGTACTAATCAAGAATCTATCTTTCAAAATACCCATTGACTTGGCATCCACACCCTTCTGTGGCAATGTTTTCCACAGATTCACCACCCTCTGACTAAAGAAATTCCTCCTCATCTCCTTCCTCATTGAAAGTGATTTAACTAATATTAAAGTTAGACACAGAATGCTGGAGAAAGTCAACAGGTTGAGCAGCATCTCTGGAGAAACTGTGAAGATTCTTCTTACCTTCTCTCATCCCTCTTTGCCTCTTCCCTCTCTTCCTCCAAATTCAGGGACATTTCCTCAAACTAGGTCTCCTAGTTTGAGGAAGGACATTCTTGCTATTGAGGGAGTGCAGCGTAGGTTCACCAGGTTAATTCCCGGGATGGCAGGACTGACATATGATGAAAGAATGGATCAACTGGACTTGTATTCATTGGAATTAAGAAGGATGAGAGGGTATCTTCTAGAAATATATAAGATTCTTAAGGGATTGGACAGGCTCGATGCAGGAAAAATGTTCCCCATGTTGGGGGAGTCCAGAACCAGGGATCAAACCATTTAAGAACAAGGGGGTAGGCCATTTTGGACTGAGATGAGGAAAAACCTTTTCGCCCAGAGAGTTGTGAATCTGTGGAATTATCTGCCACAGAAGGCAGTCGAGGCCAATTCACTGGATGTTTTCAAGAGAGAGTTAGATTTAGCTCTTAGGGCTAAAGGAATCAAGGGATATGGGGAGAAAGCTGGAACGGGGTACTGATTTTGGATGATCAGCCGTGATCATATTGAATGGCGGTGCTGGCTCAAAGGGCCAAATGGCCTACTCCTGCACCTATTTTTCCATGTTTTCTATGTTTTCTACTCTCAGCAACTTTTCAGCGGCAGAAAAGTGGCGACTCTTTGTGTGCTGTCTAGGTGAAGTCTGCTGTGTGATTTTACCGGGTTGTATGCAAAAAAACAAAGCGTTTCCCTGTACCTACTGTAGGTACAGGTGAGAATAAAGTCTCATTGAATCACTGAACCAATGTCTGTGGTGTAATATCCCTGAGGGGCAGGAATTGAGTGACACCCATTCTGAATGTAACATTTTCTCATGTATTAAATATTGGCCGGAGAGGCAGCTCGAGTTTTGCTCAACTGGTCGCTTTGAATTGACAAGAATCACTTGAATTACCTCCAAATTAAAGGAAGGGCCTATTTCCAGGCTGAATCTGTAAACTATACTAAACTAAACAGATGTACATCAGGGGATTTTGCCGACTGGCCCATTCCAGACTGGCAGGGGCAGATTGAGTTTAGTTCAGTTTAGTTTATTGTCACATGTGCCGAGGTACAGTGAAAAGCTTTTGTTGCGTGCTATCCAGTCAGCGGAAAGACAACACATGATTATAATTGAGCCGTCCACAGATAAGGGAATAATGGGATTAACATTTAGTGCCAGCTAAAGTCCAGTAAAGTCTGATCAAAGATAGTCCGAGGGTCTTCAATAAGGTAGATAGTAGTTCAGGATGGCGGGACTGTCATATGCTGAGAGAATGGAGCGACTGGGCTTGTATACTCTGGAGTTTAGAAGGATGAGAGGGTATCTTATTGAAACATATAATATTGTTAAGGGCTTGGACGCGCTAGAGGCAGGAAACATGTTCCCAATGTTGGGGGAATCCAGAACCAGGGGCCACAGTTTAAGAATAAGGGGTAAGCCATTTAGAACGGAGACGAGGAAACACTTTTTTACACAGAGAGTTGTGAGTCTGTGGAATTCACTGCCTCAGAAGGCGGTGGAGGCTAATTCTCCGGGTACTTTCAAGAGAGAGCTAGATAGGGCTCTTAAAGATAGCAGAGTCAGGGGATATGGGGAGAAGGCAGGAACAGGGCACTGATTGGGGATGATCAGCCATGATCACATTGAATGGCGGTGCTGGCTCAAAGGGCCGAATGGCCTACTCCTGCACCTATTGTCTATTGTCTATTTTTTATTGACTGCTCTGGTTGTGGTAGGATAGTTCAGTTGCCTGATAACAGCTGGGAAGAAACTGTCCCTGAATCTGGAGGTGTGCATGTTCACACTTCCATACCTTTTGCCTGATGGGAAAGGGGAGAAGAGGGAGTGGCCGGGGTGCGACTGGTCCTTGATTATGCTGCCGGCCTTGCCGAGGCAGCGTGAGGTGTAGATGGAGTCAATGGAAGGGAAGTTGGTTTGCGTGACGGTCTGGGCTGCGTCCACAACTCTGCTATTTCTTGCTGGGCTCGGATGGAGCTCCAGACCGCAGGAGTACGTGCTGAGGGACGTACTGAAGCTCGGTGCAGCCAATGCCAAGGCTCTGTGGGGAAGGACCACAGTCTAGGGTTTTTCCGCTGCTGGACATTGTTGGGGGTGGCAGGGTGTGGTGGAGGCACCCCTCAAACAAGGAAAGCGATATTACCTCAGGGGGCCACAGGAGTGGCAAGTGTGTTTTGTATAAGGATAAGAGTGAAGCTCCCAGCGAATCGCGGCCTGCAGGGGGAGCTGCCGAGGCTGGCCCCTGTACATAGGGCCCGGTGAGCCTCAGCCAGAAGGGGGAGCCACCGAGCTGGCCCCTGTACATAGGGCCTGGTGAGCCGCGGCCTGCAGGGGGAGCCACCGAGCTGGCCCCTGTACATAGGGCCCATTGAGCCGCGGCCAGAAGGGGGAGCCACCGAGCTGGCCCCTGTACATAGGGCCCGGTGAGCCGTGGCCTGCAGGGGGAGCCACTGAGCTGGCCCCTGTACATAGGGCCTGGCGGTGCAGGGGGAGCCTGAGCTGGCCCCTGCAGGGGGAGCCACCGAGCTGGCCCCTGGCCCCTGTACATAGGGCCCGGTGAGCCGCGGCCAGAAGGGGGAGCCACCGAGCTGGCCCCTGCTGGTCCCCCGAAGGCCAGAGAATGGGAGGGTGGATCCGGCGATGATGACGGACGGGAGCGGCGAGGAGTGAGGCTGGAGGTGAGGAGAGCGAACCAGGGTCTGGCCCACCGTGCCCTCGAATTCGCGGCTGCGGGAGGCTCTCACCCCCCCCGGAAACAAAGCTGGACGGGCGAGGCGAGGAGAGGAGAGGGACGTGGGGTCGCTGGTCGACCAAGGGAGGCCCTGCAGCAGCCTGGGGCTCGCCTGGATCGGGCTCCGCTCATAACAGCTGGAGCACGGACTGGACCTGGAAAATGGCGCCTAAATATGGGGTCTCTTGCACGCGGGCTCAGTCGACTATTTCTGTACACTTGCTATTCGGGGATGGTGTAGCAATACTCTACCGCACTGTTTATAAGAAAATAATTTCACTGTACTTTTCCAGTTAGCACATGTCACAATAAAAGCACATTTGAACCATTGAACACTAACGAATATAGAAACATAGAAAATAGGTGCAGGAGTAAGCCATTCGGCCCTTCAAGCCAGCATCGCCATTCAATATGATCGTGACTGATCATCTAAAATCAGTACCCCGTTCCTGCTTTTCTCCCCATATCCCTTGATTCCGTTAGCCCTAAGCACTAAATCTATCTCTCTCTGGAAAACATCCAGTGAATTGGCCTCCACTGCCTTCTGTGGCAGAGAGTTCCACAGATTCACAACTCTCTGGGTGAATAAAGTTTTTCCTCATCTCAGTCCTTATTCTTAAACTGTGTGACCCCTGGCTCAGACTCCCCCCAACATCGAGGAACATTTTTCCTGCATCTAGCCCTGTCCAATCCCTTAAGAACTTTCTGTTTCATTAAGATCCCTACTCACCCTTCTAAATTCCAGTGAATATAAGCCCAGTCAATCTATCCTTTCATCATTGGTCCTATGAAGGCACTGTGCAATCTATTCCTCTCATGATTTTACACACTGTACTTTCATGAGCAGATCATTCTCTCAATGATTCCCAGCGGACCAGAGCTGTTTTAATTTCTTACAGCTGGTAGCGTCTGAAATCCAGGTGCTTTTATGCAGCGACTGCTGCTTTTTTTTCAAAGCATGGTAATTGAGTGCGTGTTTATTGCCTTGCCAAAACAATAAACCGGCCCTTTCTGCAAATATTGAATTTTCCTGGCTTTAAGACCCATTGACTGGATACGCAGGGGGGGAGAGTTAATTCCAACGCTTCGTATGAGAAGAAAGACGTTTCTTGTTCCAAAAATAAACCTTCTTCAGAAAGTATAAAATGCACACAAATTACACAGATAGGACAGGTTTGGAAGTATACGGACCAAACGCTGGCAGGTGGGACTAGTGTAGATGGGGCATGTTGGCCGGTGTGGGCAAGTTGGGCCGAATGGCTTGTTTCCACACTGTTCCACTCTATGACTCTAAAACAAGAACCATGCCTATAGAAGTTGGGAGGTCATGTTACAGTTATATAACACGTTATATAAGGGGGGCACAGTGGTGCAGCGGTAGAGGTGCTGCCTTACAGCGCCAGGGACCTGGGTTTGATCCGAACTTCGGGCGCTGTCTGTACGCAGTTTGTACGTTCTCCATGTGACCGCGTGGGTTTTCTCCAGATGCTCCGGTTTCCTCCCACATTCCAAAGATGTACAGGTTTGTTGGTTAATTGGCTTCAGTAATATTGTAAATTGTCCTTAGTATGTGTAGGAGAGTGCTGGTGTAGGGGAATCGCTGGTCGGCGCGGACTCGGTGAGACGAAGGGCCTGTTTCTGTGCTGTATCTCTAAACTAAACTAAACTAAACTAAACTAAACTAAACTAAAGGTACACAAAAAAGCTGGAGAAACTCAGCGGGTGCAGCAGTATCTATGGAGCATCTATTTCCTTCGCTCCATAGATGCTGCTGCACCCGCTGAGTTTCTCCAGCTTTTTTGTGTACCTTCGATTCTCCAGCATCTGCAGTTCCTTCTTAAACTAAACTAAACGTTGGTGAGGCCACATTTAGAGTATTGTTTTCCGTTTTGGTCATCATGTTTTAGGAAAGAAGTTATCAAGCTGGAAAGGGTGCAGAGAAGATTTACGAGGATGTTGCCAGGACTGGAGGGACTGAGCTATAGGGAAAGGTTGAGCAGGCTAGGACTCTATTCGTTGGAGCGCAGGAAGATGAGGGGTGATCTTATAGATGTGTACAAAATCTTGCGAGGAATAGATCGGGTAGCTCCATTCTCCAGTCTTCTCCCCATAACCTCTGACCCGTAATAATCAAGAATCTATCTATCTCTGCCTTAAAAATATCCACTGACTTGGCCTCCACAGCCTCTTGCCCAGGGTAGGGGAAACGAGAACCAGAGGACATAGGTTTAAGGTGAACGATGATAGATTTTATTGGAATCTGAGGGGTAACTCTTTGACATAAAGGGTGGTGGGTGTATGGAATGAGCTGTCAGAGGAGGTAGTTGAGGCTGGGACTAGTACATGAATACAACAGGTTTAGAGGGATATGGGCCAAACCCAGGCAAGTGGGACAAGTGCAATTGGGACATGTTGGTTGGTGTGGGCTAGTTGGGCTGAAGGGCCTGTTTCCACACTGTATGAGTCGATCACTATAAATTGTAATTTAGTTTAGTTTAGAGACAGTGCGGAAACAGGCCCTTCCCCCACCGAGTTTGCGCCGACCAGCGATCCCCGTACACAAGCACCAAACTACACATGTTAGAGACAATTTACATTTACATCAAGTCAATTAAGCTGCAAACCTGTAGGTCTTTGGAGTGTGGGATGAAACTGGAGGAAACCAATGCGGGTCACGGGGAGAGTGTACAAACTCCGTAAAGACTGCACCCGTTGTCAGAATTGAACCGGGGTCTCTGGCACGGTAAGGCAGCAACTCTACCGCTGCACCACCTCTGATATATGACAACACAATAATGTCCGAAGATAGACACAAAATGCTGGAGACTGATGGCCTCGACCCAAAACGTCACCCATTCCTTCTCTCCAGAGATGCTGCCTGATCCGCTGAGTTACTCCAACATTTTGTGTCGATCTTTACTTTAAACCGGCATCTGCAGTTCCTTCCTACACAATAATAGACAATAGGTGCAGGAGTAGGCCATTCGGCCCTTCATGCCAGCACCGCCATTCAATGTGATCATGGCTGAACATGCACAATCAGTATCCCGTTCCTGCCTTCTCCCCATATCCCCCGACACTGCTATTATAATAATAATAATAATAAGTTTATTTATATAGCACATTTATAGTCAATTTTCATTGACCCCAAAGTGCTTTACATAATTTAAAAATCAGTTCCATACAAAGCATAAAGATGGGTTAACAAAATAATAAAATGCATAAACAGGACACAACATGTAACATAAACATCCACCACAGCATTCATCACTGTGGTGGAAGGCACAAAAAATTTTGGCCGTCTTCCTCCATTTCCCCCCCACCCCCGTGGACAAGACCAGAGTCCAGAGTCCAGTCCAGGATCGGTCTTTCCTCACCGGAGACCGCGGCTTCAAGATTGTGTAGGCCGCAGGCCGGCGGTTGAGATTTAAAGTCCCTGCCGCAGCCAGAAGCACCGTAGACTGCAGGGCCGGCGGTCGAAGCTCCCCTCCAGGGGTGATGGTAAGTCCATGCCGGGCCCGCGGTAGAAGTTATCCGCGGGCCGGCAATGGCGGCTTCTTCTTCCCCCGGGTCCCCCACGAGGGATCCCGGGCTGTAGACGCCGCAGCAGCTGGAACTCTGCAGACCGCGGCTTCAGGCTGCGACTTCAGGCTGCCGGCTGCCCCGGGCCAGTGAAACGGAGCACTCCCCTCCGGCGAGCCCCAGCGAGGGCTCACCCGCTCCAGGCCGAGTCCACGCTGCGCCTGCCGCTGAAGCCCCGGGCACGTCTTTGGGAAAGACCTCGCCGATCCTTGATGGTAGGCCACGGGGGAGGCAACCTGGAAAAAGTCGCCTCTCCATGGAGGAGGCGACCGAAGCGGTTTCCCCCTTACACCACCCCCCACACAAAACACAAAATACCCCACTAAATACACACTTTAAAACATACTAAAAATAAATAATAAAATTGAAAGGCTGACCCGCTGCTGCCATGGCTGCCGCCAGAACAGCGCCCCCTTCACCACCTCTTTAAGAGCCCTATCTAACTCTCTCTTGAAAGCATCTAGAGAACCAGCCTCCACCGCCTTCTGAGGCAGAGAATTCCACAGGCTCACAACTCTCTGTGAGAAATGTTTTTTCCTCATCTCCATTCTAAACGGCTTTCTCCTTATTCGGATCCCTTTGGCTACTCCTACTCCTGCACATATTTTCTATGTTTTCTATGTTTCTTCCCCAGATGCTCCGTCAAAAGCAGATGTTTGGAATTGTTGACAGATTAGAAAGGCTGAATGTGTCTGCAAATTCCATGGCTGGCCTCCAGGTGGTGCCACAAGGATGTCCCAAGACTGCGCTGGTCAGAATCAACACGGAACAACAAGAGTTAGATCACAAGGTCATAAGTGATAGGAGTAGAATTCGGCCATTCCGCCCATCATGTCTACTCCGCCATTCAATCTATCTTCCCCTCTTAACCCCATTCTCCTGCCTTCTCCCCATAATCTCTGACACCCGTACTAATCAAGAATCTATCTATCTCTGCCTTAAAAATATCCACTGACTTGGCCTCCACAGCCTTGTGTGGCAAATAATTCCACAGATTCACCACCCTCTGACTGAAGAAATTCCCCCTCATCTCCTTCCTAAATTAACGTCCTTTAATTCTGAGGCTATGACCTCTACTCCTAGACTCTCCCACAAATGGAAACATCCTCTCCACATCCACTTTATCCTGGCCATTCACTAATCCGTAAGTTTCTATGATGTCCACCCTCATCTAAACAACCAGAAACATCACCTATTCCTTTTCTCCAGAGATGCTGCCTGACCTGCTGAGTTACTCCAGCTCTGTGTGTCTATTTTCGAATTACAGATATCGACAGTCACACCATCTGCTTTGATCTGTCGTTTTCACACCTTACCCTTCCATATATCTGAGTAGGATGGAATTGCAGATGCTGGTTTAAACCAAAGATTGACACCAAATTCTGGAGTAATTTAGCGGGACAGGCAGCATTTCTGGAGAGAAGGAATGGGTGACGTTTCGGGTCGAGACCCTTCTTCAGACATATATCTAGATTCCATATCTCTGTGTCTCCCTCTCCCCTGACTCTCAGTCTGAAGAAGGGTCTCTCCACAGATGCTGCCTGTCCCACTGAGTTACTCCAGCATTTAGTGTCCAACTTCACAGCAAATCTACAATGTTTTACCAAAGCCAATTAACCCACAAACCTACACGTTTTTGGAGCTCAGAGTGTGATTTAGAGATACAGCGCGGAAACAGGCCCTTTGGCTCACTGAGACCGATCCGATCACCATGTACACTAACGCTATCCTACGAACACTGGGGACAATTTACAATGATACCAAGCCAATTAACAAACACGTCGTTGGAGTGTGGGAGGAAACCGGAGCACCCGGAGAAAACCCACGCCTGTCACAGGGAGAACATACAAACTCTGTACAGACAGCACCCGTAGTCAGGATCGAAACCGGGTTTCTGGCTCTGTGAGACAGCAACTCTACCGCTGCACCACCGTGCCGCCCTAACATCGTGAAGGTCTATCATCCATCTATAAAACCAGAGTCAGTAGCGCGATGGAATACTCCGGACAAGTACCTGCAAGAACGCAGCTCTGATTAGCTCTGAACTTTTCATCTCTTTACAGGGCAAAGCAGCTCGACTAAAACTAAACTAAACTAAACTCAAGAGTCAAGAGTGTTTTATTATCATGTGTCCCAGATGGGACAATGAAATTCTTACTTGCTGCAGCACAACAGAATATGTGAATATGTAAACATTGTATATAACGGGGGAAAAAAGCAAAAGTTCAATAAATAACAAATATAGTGCAAATAACAAATAATAATATAGTCTTGTGCAGTTCAGAGCACAAAGCTTATTCGTTATACTATAGAACTATTAAACTCAACTTAATTAAACTAAACAAAACTAAACTAAGTAAAGGGCCTGTCCCACTTGGCTGTCATTTGCACGTCACGCAGATGGTGCGCGAAGATTTTGTACATCACGAAATCCTGCCACGCCGCGCGTGGCTGTGCGTCACTGCCTATGTCATCGCGCACCATGCGCATGTAATGCGCACCATGCGTGCATCACGTGCATGTTACGACGAGCGCGACGTGCGTCATGATGCGTAAATGATGTAGCGTAAATTACGCGCAAATGACGGCCAAGTGGGAAAGGCCCTTTAAACTCAACTAAACTTTTCCTCTCGAAAATGACATCTTGCTTGCAGTGACTGAGTTTGTTAAATAATTAGCCTCACGCTGCATTTCCCATGTTGTGCCAGTAATTATTTCACGCGATTTCTAATCTCAAGTTATTAACTGCACGTGGAACTCATTCTCCCTTTATTCCTCTGAGATACAGAGAAAGAAGAGGGAGGTGATATGGTGAAGCTAAACATCTGCTCCGCACTCCTGCTCTCCAGGAGTCTCTGTCTTCAAGTGATTTTTACTTCAGTTCAGAGATACAGGACGTGTTTCCAGGCTGTTGATTCCACGACTCTCTGACTCTGTAAATTGAAATTTTGTTTTGTTTTAGAGATACAATGTTGAAGCAGGCCATTCGGCCCACCGAGTCTGCATGCATTAACACTAGCCTGCACACACTGGGGACAATTTACATTTATACCAAGCTAATTAACCTACAAACCTGTACGATGTTGGAGTGTGGGAGGAAAGCGAAGATCCTGGAGGAAACCCCACGCAGGTCACGGGGAGAACGTACAAACCCCGTACAGACAGCACCCGTAGTCGGGATCGAACCTCGCGTCTCCGGTGCTGCAAGTGCTGTAAGTCGGCAACTCTACCGCTGCGCCACCGTGCCGCCACTGATTTGAAGCAATTGGAATAGGGTTAGGACGGTGTGAAAGCGCGGTGACCGAGAACTCTGCCAAACATTATTTTTTTCCCGGTTTCCAAACTGAAGAGAGGATCACAGTGAAATACAGGAGCGGAGGGGGAGGGGGGTGGAGGGGGAAAGTTTCCTTGAAGGTCTGCCAACATTTCCTGACAATTGAACCACTGGGGAAGTTCTAATGCAGAACAGGTTAACAATGAAAGAGATTGAAGGCTCAAGACTGAAACAGGCCCAGAGTAGGATTTAAAAAGCAAAGTAATTAACTATGCGGAAAGGGAGCTGAATTGTGAGATCCAAATCATGAGAGGAATAGAGAATAGCTGTTATCAGGCAACTGAACCATCCTACCACAACCAGAGAGCAGTCCTGAACTACTGTCAACCTCATTGGAGACCCTCGGCCTCTCCTTGATCGGACTTTGCCGCATCTATCTGGCACTGCCCAACGTCGACCTCACCCTGATGGCCACCTTCGTGTGTGGCTGCATCAGGCGGAGCGTAGAGCCAAGGCACGTGGGCACCATGTGCCATTACCTGCTGAGGTTCTACCTGTCCCCGGTGTTGCAAAGGATGGGCCTGGCGCAGACGCCATGCAATGTGCCTGTCAGCTGGACATTGCCGCACCATCTGTCACTCGTGGAAAGGTTCTTCTGGACTAATGCCTTAGACCACAAGTCCATCGGGCAGTGGTCAGCACGGAATGTCCTGCGGGCACTGCAGGGAAATGACTCCATGAATCCTGTGGTGTGGTTCCCAGAGCAGACTGCCCAGTCTGCCAGAACTCATCAACAAGCACCAAGACCTGACTTGGCTGGCAGTGAGGGGAGCCCTCCCAGTCAGATCCTTCCTGCACCGTCGGAACCTCACAACCAGCACACACTGCCCTCGGATCAGCTGCTATGGAGAGGAGACGGTTGCCCACCTCTTCGCAGAGTGTGGATTTGCAAAGCGAGTCTGGAGGGGTTTGCAAGGGTCCCTGTCACGGTTTATTCTGAACAGCTCTGTCACAGAGGACTGTGATTTACGGACTGTTTCCAGGGACGCATTCAGAGACTGACATCGAGTGCTGCTGGAAGGTCATCAACTCGGTGAAAGACGCTCTTTGGTCTGCCCGAGCGTTGTTGACCTCCCAGCGGAGTGAGATGTCCGTCGGGGGAATGTTGCCGACTGGCCCGTTGCAGTTGGCAGGAGTACTTGCTGAGGGACGCACTGAAGCTCGGTGCAGCCAACGCCAAGGCTCGGTGGGGGAGGACCACAGTCCTGGGTCCTTCTGCTGCTGAACATGGGGGGCACGGTGTGGTAGAGACGCCTCTCAAAAATAAGGGAAGGGATTCCACGCCAGGGGGCCACATGAGTGGCAAGGATGGGGGGATAAATTTGTGAAATTTGTGTAAACAGTGTTGAATGTTTGTATAGCCTCCGAGAATGTCAGATGAATTTTTTGCACGTTTCTTGTATTGTATATATTTATTACTTGGTCTATTATTAGTCTATTTTAAAATTTAAACAATAAATAAATAAACGTTATTCAGGTTATCATGTATCTGTACACTGTGAATGGCTCGATTGTAATCATGTATTGTCTTTCCGCTGACTGGTTGGCACACAACAAAAGCTTTACACTGTACCTCAGTACACGTGACAATAAACTAAATGGCACAGTGGCTCAGCGGTAGAGTTGCTGCCTTACAGCGCCAGAGACCCGGGTTCGATCTTGACTACGGGCGCTGTCTGTACGGAGTTAGAACATTCTCCCCGTGACATGCGTGGGTTTTCTCAGAGATCTTTGGTTTCCTCCCACACTCCAAAGATGCACAGGTTTGTAGGTTGATTGGCTTGGTGTGAATATAAATTTGCCTCTCGTGAGTGTAGGGTAGTGTTATCCGCTGGTCGGCGCGGACTCAGTGGGCTGAAGGGCCTGTTTCCTCGCTGTATGTCTAAATTAGACTAAACATAGCCTAAACATAACTAAAATCATGAGAGGAATAGATCGGGTAGAAGCACAGAGTCTCTTGCCCAGAGTAGGGGAATCGAGAACCAGAGGACACAGCTTTAAAGTGAGGGGGGGAGGGGGGGGGAAGATTTAATATGAACCTGAGGGGTAATGTTTTGACACAAAGGGTGGTGGGTGTATGGAACGAGCTGAAAGAGGAGGTAGTTGAGGCTGGGATTATCACTAGGTTTAAGAAACAGTTAGACGGATACAGGGATAGGACAGGTTTAGTAAATAGGAAGCACAACAGGTTAACATAACAGCATCGTCTCACCTCCTCCCCCTTCCTATGTTGAATATGAATTAATCATTCAGCTTTAACAGCGGTGGCACGGTGGCACAACGGTAGAGTTGCTGACTTACAGAGCTTGCAGCTCTAGAGACCTAGGTTCAATCCTAACTACGGGTGCTGTCTGTATGGAGTTTGTACGCTCTCCCTGTGACCTGCATGGGATTTCACCGAGATCTTTGGTTTCCTCCCACATTCCAAAGACGTACAGGTATGTAGGTTAATTGGCTTGGTAAATGTAGAAATTGTCCCTAGTGGGTGTAGGATGGTGTTAATGTGCAGGGATTGCCGGTCGGTATGGACTCGGTGGGCAGAAAGGCCTGTTTCCATGCTGTATCTCTAAACTAGAACGAATATAGCTGAGAGCTTTCCAGAAGCTCGGCGCAGGGGCGCTGCAGTAGAGTCGCTGCCTCACAGCGCCGTAGACCCGGGTTCAATCCTGACTATGGGTGCTGTCTGTACGGAGTCCGTACGTTGGGGTTTGCAGGTTATTGGGCTTAGTATAATTGTAATTGTGTGTGCAGGATAATGCGTATCCGTGATCGCTGGCCGGCACGGGCCCGGCGGGCCGATTGGCCTGTTTCCGCGCTGTATCTTTAAGCTAAACTAAATAACATTGAAATAAGAGATGTGGTGCTGCACAGTCTCCAAGGAGCTGTCAGGCTGGCCGTGTTAATGCACGGGTTTGAAGCTGGGTTAGAATGTCCTGACTCTTATAGGCTTGACCACAGACAAATAAACCTGTCAGCGGATGAAAAGAACGGGTTGAAATGACACATCATTTTATTGAATCTGGTTAATCCCAAACAGATTTAGGCAAGCAGTGTGCAAGAAGGAACTGCAGATGTTGGTTTAAACCATAGACGCAAAATGCTGGAGTAACTCAGCGGGACAGGCAGCTTCGCTGGGGAGAAGGAATGGGTGATGTTTCGGGTCGAGACCCTTCTTCAGACTGGCAATTTCAGGCCAACAGCATTTGAGAGCTGAAAGTGCAAGATTTTTCCTCTAGCCATCACTCATGAGTGCTACCTTTCCTGTCCATGCAACTATTTAGATGAATTTGTAAGTTCATAGGTTGTAGGAGCAGAATGAGGCCATTCGGCCCATCAAGACTACTCCGCCATTCAAGCATAGCTGATCTTAGTTTACAAGGATGAGGGGGAATCTGATTGAAACTTAACGAATAGTGAAAGGCGTGGGTAGAGTGGATGTGGAGAGGATGTTTCCACGAGTGAGAGAGTCTAGGACCAGAAGTCGCAGCCTCAGAATTAAAGGACATTTCTTTAGGAAGGAGATGAGGAATTTCATCCTCCTCATCAGGGTGGTGAATCTGTGGTATTCATTGCCACAGACGGCGGTGGTGAGGCCATCAATGATATTTTTAAGATTAAGTGTGGGAGGAAACCGGAGCATCAGGTTACGCAGAGAACTTACAAACTCCGTACAGACAGCACGCATGGTCAGGATCAAACCTGGGTCTCTGGCGTTGTGAGGTAGCTGTGAAGCCGTGCGGCAGCGACCACTTAATGATTGATACTAGGCACAGTGAAATTCTTTGTTTTGCAAACAATAAACGGTATTCAAAGAGATGCCACGTAGAGGGCTACAATTTTACCAAGCCAATTAAACGACAAACCTGCACGTCTTTGGAGTGTGAGAGAAAACCGGAGTTAACCCATGCAGGTCGTGGGGAGAACGTACAAACTCCGTACAGAAATTCCTCCTCATCTCCTTCCTAAAGGAACGTCTTTTAATTCTCAGGCCATGACCTCTAATCCTGGACTCTCCCACCAGTGGAAACATCCTCTCCACATCCACTAAGCCTTTCACTATGTGATACGTTTCAATGAGGCCCCCCCTCATCCTTCTAAATTCCAGCGAGTACAGGCCCAGTGCCGTCAAAAGCTCGTCTTATGTTAACCCACTCATTGCAGGGATCATTCTCGTAAACCTCCTCTGGACCCTCTCCAGAGACAGCACATTCTTGCTTAGATAACTCAGATTCCTACAGGGTCTGTCCCACTTAGGCGATTTTTTTAGGCGACTGCCGGTGACTAGGCTGTCGTCACATGGTTGCCAGGGTGTCGCCTGTATGGTCGTGAGTAGTCTCCTCATTCGCCCAAAGAATTGTAGCGTTTTTCTGGTCACCGCAGGATTTTGAAATGTTCAAAACTTTTCGGCGACAGTGGCCGACCTTGGGCTTGTCGTAGCTAGTCTTCTCCTGACGTAGTCGCCTAACAAACCGCCTAAGTGGGACAGGCCCAATAGTCCAGTCGCTGGTTTTTCAGCGACCTGCTACGACTATGACAGTCACTGGCAGTCGCCTAAAAAATTGTCTAGTGGGACAGGCCCTGTGAGGGCCTCCGACAACCTCTATGGTGCCAGTACATTTTATTTAGAAGTTGTAACATTTCCAACACAGTAGTGAATGCGTGCTTCTAGATAAGTCATTACAAGATAAAGTGTCAAAGTCAAAGGTTCACAAGCTCACAAGTTATAGGAGTAAAATTAGGCCCTTCGGCACATCGAGTCTACTCCACATGGCTGATCTCTGCCTCCTAATCCCATGGTCCTGACTTCTCCCCCACTTCTTCCTTGTATGTGAATACTTGGCCAATAAACGTACTTATTTACTGAACCCTTGATACCCATTCTAATCAAGAGCTTGTCCATCCCTGCCTTAATAATATCCAAAGATATCACAAACAGCTGGAGTAACTCAATGGGACAGACAGCATCCCTGGAGAGAAGGAATGGGTGACGTTTCAGGTCGAGACCCTTCTTCAGACTGAGAGTCAGGTGAGAGGGAAACCGCTGGTACAAAGAACAAGCAAATGAAAGGTGTGAAAAGCACAGACAAGCACCGAGAAAACATTAGAGAGAGGCCCAGCACAAATTGGAGGAACGGCACATCATATTTTGTTTGGGCAGCATCATCCCAGCGGTATGAACATTGACTTCTTTAACTACAAGTAACCCTTACATTCCCTCTCTCTCCCTCTCGTCCCCACCCTAATTATCTGACTAGTTCTACTGATCAGTCCCAAGCAGTCGTTCCAGGTGCGACAAAGGTTCACCTGTATCTCCTTCAACCTCATCTACTGCATCCGCTGCTCTAGATGTCAGCTGATTTACATCGGCGAGACTAAGCGGCGGTTGGGCGATCGTTTCGCCGAACACCTCCGCACAGTCCGCAATAACCTACCTGACCTCCCGGTGGCTCAGCACTTCAACTCCTCCTCCCATTCACAATCCGACCTCTCTGTCCTGGGTCTCCTCCATTGCCAGAGTGAGCAACACCGGAAATTGGAGGAACAGCACCTCATATTCCGCCTGGGCAGCTTGCATCCTGATGGCATGAATGTTGAATTCTCCCAATTTTGCTAGCCCTTGCTGTCTCCTCCCCTTCCTTAACCCTCGAGCTGTCTCCTCCCATCCCCCCGCCCTCGGGCTCCTCCTCCTCCCCTTTTACCTTCCTTCTCCCCTCCCACCCCCCATCAGTCTGAAGAAGGGTTTCGGCCCAAAACGTCGCCTATTTCCTTCGCTCCATAGATGCTGCTGCACCCGCTGAGTTTCTCCAGCAATTTTGTGTACCAGATGATTAAATATTATTGATTGCACACCTCGTTGTCACCTTCCCCTCAGCTCACAATGACCCATTCTACATTCCCCTGTAGACAAAAATGCTGGAGAAACTCAGCGGGTAAGGCAGCATCTATGGAGCGAAGGAATAGGTGACGTTTCGGGTCGAGACCAGACTGAAGTCTCGACCTGAAACATTACCTATTCCTTCGCTCCATAGATGCTGCCTCATCCGCTGAGTTTCTCCAGTATTTTTGTCTACCTTCGATTATTCCAGCATCTGCAGTTCCTTCTTAAACATTCCTTGATCATCGTCCCCTTTGATCTGTCGTTCTCACACCTTACCCTTCCATATCCCTAGACTCCCTCTCCACTGACTCTCAGTCTGAAGAAGGGTCTCGACCCGGCGTTCCCTCTCTCTCTATCCCTCGCCCACCCAAGTCGCACCAGCTTCTCGTTTTCACCCAGCAAACAGTTAACAATGGCCTTTAGTTTAGTTTAGAGATACAGCACGGGAAAAGGCCCTTCGGCCCACCGGGTCCTCACCGGCCAGCGATCCCCTCACATTAACACTATCCTACACCCACGAGGGACAATTTCTACATTAGCCTACAAACCTGCACGTCTTTGGAATGTGGAGGAAACCGGAGATCTCGGAGAAGGTCACGGGGAGAACATACAAACTCCATACAGATAGCGCCCGTAATCGGGATCGAACCCGGGTCTCCAGAGCTGCATTCGCTGCAAGGCAGAAACTCTACCGCTGCGCCACCGTGACCGCCTGTTTCTCTTATCATTGTTACCTTATTGCATGTATTTCATTCATTGTTCTTTATCTCTCTACATCATCGTCTATATCTCTCGTTTCCCTTTCCCGTGACTTTCACTCTGAAGAAGGGTCTCGATCCTCGAAACGTCACCCGTTCCTTCTCTCCGGAGATGCTGCCTGTCGCGCTGAGTTACTCCAGTATTTTGTGTCTGTCTTCCAAGTAAACGCGCGTGGCTGTGGTAGTGAGTCAGGGTTAAAACGTGGTTGTTGAGCAGTGGAGCAGAAGGAATCACAGAGGGGGAGCAGAAAACGAAGGGACCATGGGAATGGAAGGTACGGCAACAGAACGGGAGGCACGGTGGCACAGCTAGTAGAGCCTCTGCCTCTCGGCGCCAGAGTCCCGGGTTCGATCCTGACCTCGGGCGCTGTCTGTGTGGAGTGTGCACATTCACCCAGTGACCACATGGGTTTCCTCTGGGTGCTCTGGTTTCGGACCACATCCCAAAGGCGAGCCGATTAGTAGGCTAATGGGCATCTGGAAAAAATTGCCCCCCAGGTGTAGGGATTGGATTCGAAAGAGTGATTTTGCTTTAGCACGGTGGCGCCGCGGTAGGGTTGTTGCCGGAGACCCGGGTTCGATGCTGACTATGGGCGCTGTCTGTACGGAGTTTGTACGTTCTCCCCGTGACCTGCGTGGGATTTCTCCGAGATCTTTGGTTTTCTCCCACACTCCAAAGAAGTGCAGGTTTGCAGGTTAATTGGCTTTGGTAAAAATTATAAATTGCCCCTAGTGCGTTGGATAGTGCTCATGCACGCGTGATTGCTGGTCGTCGCGGAGTCGATGGGCTGAAGTGCCTGTTTCAGCGCTGCATCTCTAGGATGGAGGGAATGTAGTGGTTACTTAATGTTCGAGAAATCAATATCCATTTGCAGGTTTGAAAGATAATTGGCCCGAGTATGTATGGAGTGAATGAGAATATTAATTTCTCTAACTTCAAGTAAACCCTGCATTCCCTCTCTCTCCATCCCCACGCCACCTGAGTCGCACCAGCTTCTTGTTCTCAACTAGCAAGCAGCTAACAATGGCCTGTTTCCTTTATCATTGTTCCCTTCTCGCATATATTTCATTCAATTTGTTCTTTGTCTCTTTGCATCACCGTCTATGGTTCTAAGATGGCGGCGCTGCCTTAGCAGCTGCGGCTCGCCTGCAGTCCGTTCGTTTTTCTTTTTTTGTTTGTTCTTTTGTCCTGTTTTAGTTAATTTTTGGTTTTATTTTATTATGTTGTGTATGGGTGTGGGGGGGAGAACGTGTTTTTGGTCTCTTCCTTCGGGGGATGCGACTTCTCTTGTCGTATCCCCGTGTCCATCTTCGTCTGAGCCGAGGCCTAATGGCGGAGCTGGCGGCCTCGGAGCTGGGGCAGCGTTCCAGCGGCAACATCGGAGCTGTGGCGTTCCGGCGGCAGTGGCAGCGGCGACCCAACCTCGGAGCTGTGGCGTTCCGGCAGCAACGGCGACCTGGCATCGGTGGCGTTCCGGTGGCAGCGGCGACCTGACCTCGGAGGATCGGCCACGGGCCCGGTGGACGACAGTGTCGGGAGCTCACAGGTCGCCTCGGAGCAGAGGGAGAAAAAGGAGGGAAGAGACAAGGACTTTAAGATTTGTGCCTTCCATCACAGTGAGGAGGTGCCTGGTGAACTCACTGTGGTGGATGTAAAATTTGTGTTTATTGTGTGTTTTTGTCATTTTATTATATGTATGACTGCAAGACAATGACATTTCGTTCAGGTCGAAAGGTTTGAATGACAATAAAGGCTACTTTGACTTTGACTTTGACTTTGACTTTGACTATATCTCTCGATTCCATCACCCGTGACTTTCAGCCTGAAGAAGGGTCTCAACCCGAAACGTCACCCATCCCTTCTCTCCAGAGATGCTGCCTGTCCTGCTGAGTATACTCCAGCTACACCAGTAACTTTTTGTGTCTATCTTCGATACTTTATTGTCACATGCACGTGGTACAGTGAAATTCTTCGTTTTCCATACAATACACCAATACAAAAAAAAGTCACCGCGTGAATGTTTATTAATTTAGCAAAGCCAATAAACCTGCAAGCCTACGTGCTTTGAAGTGTGGGAGGAAACCGGAGCACCCAGAGATCACGGGCAGAACGTACAAACTCCATTCAGACAGCACCCGTGGTCAGGATCGAACCGGGGGTGTCTGGCGCTGGAAGACAACCACTCTACCGCTGCGCCACTTTGCTGCCCTTCATGCTGTAGACCTTTAGACAAAGTCCAATGTCCTCTCTGGTGTGAAGGTGCCTCCTCTCTCATGTTGAGAAAAGTACTTTGAACACGTCCTTCAAAAATCTCCACCGGAATGTAGAATACATATTTACCGTCAGACTGAGGTTGTTGTATGTTAATTTAGTACAAACAACCCTAATGATTTCTACTGTTCAAGTATTTAAATATGCATGCAGCATCAAGTTTACAAATTGTTGCCTCTGGCAATATAGAAATATGTTAAGCAAGGATTTAATTTATATTATAGCCTTCAAAATCCAAGGAGATTTCAAAAGATTCTGCACCCAATCTTTTTTTGAAGTGTAGACACAGTTTAGTTCAGTTTAGTTTAGTTTAGTTTAGTTTAGTTTAGTTTAGTTTAGTTTAGTTTAGTTTAGTTTAGTTTAGTTTAGTTTAGAGATACAGTGCGGAAACAACCCCTTTCAGCCCACCGAGTCGGCACCGACCAGCGATCATCCCGTAAACTAGCATTATCCAACACCCACACACACACTAAGAACAATTTACGGTACTACCCTACAAACCTGCACTTCTTTGGAGTGTGAGATGAAACTGGAGCACCATGAGAAAACCCATGGCTATGGGGAGAACGTACAAACTCCGTACAGACAGCATCAGTGATCAGGATCGAACTCGGGTCTCCAGAGATGCTAAAGTTGTGTTGCCTTTGGTTTAGAAACATAGAAACATAGAAAATAGGTGCAGGAGTAGGCCATACGGCCCTTCGAGCCTGCACTGCCATTCAATATGATCATGGCTGATCATGCTAAATGCTAAAGCTGTGTTGCCTTTGGTTTGGAAATGCTAAAGCTGTGTTGTCTAAAGCTGTGTTGTCTTTGGTTTGGAAATTCTTTTCTTTTTTTCCTTTTTTTTAAATTATTAGCAGTACAGTAACTTACATTAATACACATCACATATATCTTATTACATTATGTTGTACCACTTCATTTTTTGAGCTCTAAAAAAGATAGAAATAAAAGAATTAAGGAAAGTAAGCAAGAATCGTGAAGGTGCAGGAAAGTGTTGGGAGAAGAGAACCCCTTAGGGAAGGAATTAGAGAAGGAAGTAAAGAGAGGAAATAAGACCCTAGAAAGAAAAGAAAAAAAGAAGAAAGGAAAAACAATCGCTCTATTGTAACACAAAACTCCGCAAAAAAGGATATACCAACAGTGTTTTTATGAAAAGTTTATTTTATACCCCCCGTTACCAGATCCTGGTACCCTTTATATTTTAAATTACTATTGCACCTTATGCTTGTAATAGTTCCGTAATTGCAGACCACGTCTTTTGGAAGTGGTCTGCTTTTGCCTGCTAGGAGGAGTCTCATCTCTTCCAAGTGTAGTGTTTTGAACATGTTTGAAATCCACATTTTTATTGTTGGTATTGGAGCATTTTTCCAAAATTTGAGTATAAGCTTTTTTCCCCATTATTAGCCCATAATTAAGTAAGTTCTTTTGAAACATACTTAATTTGGGGTTACCTTCCGATATTCCAAAAATGATCCATTCTGCTTTTGGTACCAGTTTCATTTTAAAAAATTTTATGAAGATGTCAAAGATTTTGTTCCAGAATTTTTGAATTTTTATACAAAAAACAAAAGAGTGCGCTATGTTAGCTTCATGTGATTGACATTTATCACAAATGGGTGAGACATTGGGGAAAAGTTTAGTTTTTGAATAATATAGTCTATGTAATGTTTTATATTGGATTAGAGTATGTCGTACGTTGATCGAGCATTTATGTACATATAGTAAGTGTTTATCCCAGCTCTCTTTTGAAATTTTTATAGCTAGTTCTTGTTCCCAGTCTTTTCTAATACTATTAGTTGTAGGTATTTCTATATTCAAAATAATATTATATAAATATGATATTAGATTTGCTGATTCAGCCTTTATCTTCATGGCTTCATCCAATAAGTCTGGGGGCATGTTATGACAGTCTTTTGTGTATTTTTTCAGATAGTCTCAATTATAGATAAATCATTTACACAATGGGAAAGAACATGAATCAAAACGCTCGGAGACTTGTATGAATTAGGAAAATTATTATCATTTCAACAATTACAGCTGAAATATAATTTGAAAAATAATCAACATTTCAAATATCTTCAAATCCGTGACTATCTGAAAAAATACACAAAAGACTTTTGGTTTGGAAATTCTAAAGCCATGTTGCCTTTGGTTTCGAAATGCTAAAGCTGTGTTGCCTTTGGTTTCGAAATGCTAAAGCTGTGTTACCTAATTAAAGTTGCCTTGCCTAATTAAAGTTGCGTTGCCTTGCCTAATTAAAGTTGCCTTGCCTAATTAAAGTTGCCTTGCCAATTAAAAGTCTAATCTTGACCACTTCCTGTTTGCACTTTATATTGATTTTAGAAAAAATGCTACCACATACGGCTGTGATTTTTTGTCATCTTACTCAGAGTCCCCCTCCGCTCATCAGGTGCCGAGGATTTTTCCCATCGATGAAAAATAAAAGTTATTAGTATTTTAAAAATATTGCGATTCTCTCTCCTGTCAATCACACCATGAAGGTTACGCCCCTTCTGGTGGGAGGGGGGAGGGACTATAAACCCAGAAGTGTGGGCGTGGCTCAATCTCTGCAAGATGGAGGAGGGAGAGGTCACAACTCGCTGTCTTTAGTGGCCTTGCACCCTGCTTGAAATGGTATGAAACTGCACTTGAATTTGGTGGCCTTGCACCCTGCTTGAAGTGGTAAGAAACTGCACTTGAATTTGGTGGCCTTGCACCCTGCTTGAAATGGAATTTCAAGGAATAGCCGTGAGTGAGTGAGCTGCCAGCACAACAGGCTTGAGTGATTGAGCCGCCAGCCCAAGATCCATTTGGCCCGCAATGTCCATACTAGCCCTCTGGAAACCAGTCCCTTCAGCCCACAACCCCCATACTAGGGCTCCAGAAACCACCCCCCCCCACTGGCCACCAATATTGGAATTGATGGAGACGTGGAATATTGCGTTGGGGGACCAGCGCTCCCATGGGATGCTGGGACCCAACGGGTCCCACTTAGTCTAGTTTGTTTAAAAAAAGAACGATGTGCATTAAAAATATCCACTGACTTGGCCTCCACAGCCTTGAGTTCCACAGATTAACTACCCTCCGACTAAGGAAGCTCCTTGTCTCCAGGGATGGTGCCTGACCCACAGAGTTACTCCAGCTTTTTATGCTGGAGTAACTTTTATGCTGGAGAAACACAAAGCCACTTTTTGTGGCTAGGTTCAGCTCCAATTCAATAATTAAGTTTGCTGATGACACTGTGGTGGTGGGCCTGATCTCAGACAATGATGAGAGGGCCTACCGGGAGGAGGTGGCTGATCTAGCACTCTGGCGCCAGGAGAACAGCCTCCTCTTGAACATCAAAAAAACGAAGGAGCTGATCATGGACTTTAGGAGGGCACATCATCCGAGGACGTACACTCCATTGAGTATAAATGGGGATCCTGTGGATAGGGTGAACTGTTTTAAATATCTGGGAGTCCACATCTCTGAGGATATGACATGGTCATCACACGCCTCAGCGCTGGTGAGTAAGGCAAGGCAGCGCCTTTACCACCTCAGGCAATTGAGGAAATTCAGAGTGTCTCCGAGGATCCTCCAGTGCTTCTACGCAGCGGCGGTGGAAAGCATCTTGTCCGGGAACATTACCATCTGGTTCGGGAATTGCTCTGCCAAGGACAAGAAGGCTCTGCAGAGAGTAGTGCGTTCGGCCGAACGCACTATGGGAACTTCACTCACCCCCCTGCAGGAACTATACAACAGGAGGTGCAACTCCAGAGCAAACAAAATCATGAGAGACCTCTTCCACCCCTGCAACGGACTGTTCAAGCTGCTACGGTCAGGCAAACGCCTCCGTTGCCATGCAGTGAGAACGGAGAAGTTGAGAAGGAGTTTCTTCCCAGAGGCAATTCGGACTGTAAACGCCTTTCTCACCAGGGACTAACTGTACAGAACGTTTTTCCTTCTATTATTTATTATGTAAAATAATATGTGTGTTATGATTGTGTTTATAATTTGTTTGGTTGTTTTGTTGTTCCGCGAGCATTGCCACTTTCATTTCACTGCACATCTCGTATGTGTATGTGACAAATAAACTTGACTTGACTTGACTTGACTATGTCGGTCTTCTTATGTTTTATCCTAGATTGATACTGACTTGGTGTAATATCAAGTTGTTGCAAGTTAGTGCTTCCAGGTACCACGCTAACATGACAGCAGGGGGCAGATGTGTTGGAAGCACAGCATCTAGGTTAGTGGCTGATTCGGTATGTCAAAGAGGATTCTCCTGAACTTCTACAGGTGCATAGCAGAGAGCATACTGACTGGTCGCATCGTGGCCTGGTTCAGCAACTTTAACATCCAGGAGCGGAAAAGACTACAAAAAGTTGTGACCACTGCCCAGTCCATCACCGGCTCTGACCTCCCCAACATCGAAGGGATCTATCGAAGTCGCTGCCTCAAAAAGGCAGCCAACATTATCTAAGAGCCACACCATCCTGGCCACACACTCGTTTCACCACTGCCATCTGGAAGAAGGTACAGGAGCCTGAAAACTGTAATGTCCAAGTTCAGGAGCAGCTTCTTCCCCACAGCCATCTGGCGTTCTGTGCTGCATCTCGCTGGGCCCAGCTTGTTGCTGAAGGTGCTCCTCAGGTTGACCAGTGTGTCATGGAGGGGGTGAGCTGTATTGTCCAGGATGCTCTGCAGTTTGTGGAGCATCCTCCCCTCCAAGACCACCTCCCGTGAATCCAACTCCACCCCCAGAACAGAGCCAGCCTTCCTGAAGAGCTTGTTAAATCTGCACTTCACACTGCCTTGGCAAGGCCTCCAGCATAATCACGGGCCATTCACAACTACCGCTGCGCCACTGTGCTGTCCTTTGTTTTGCACTGGTCTACCTCAGTACACGCGACATTAAAGGGCCTGTCACACTTGCTGATTTTTTTCGGCGACTACCGACTGATGTATCAGGATCGCCGAAAGATTTTGAACATTTCAAATTCCAGCGGCGACAAAGAAAATGTTGCGACACTTGAGGAGGCACCGCGCGTCAATGCGTCAGTACGCCGTGTCACGCCACAACTTTTTCGGTGACCTGATACGTCAGTCAATGATGCTGGCAGTCGCCGAAAAAATCGGCAAGTGGGACAGGCCGTTAAACTAAACTAAAATGACTCTTGAGGCAGTTCTACTGTAGCCTGCAACAGTAAAATGGTCAGAAAAAACTTGTAAACGTATTTTTTTCTGATGTGTTTTCAGAAGCTTCTCCTGCTACATTTGTGTAGGAAGGAACTGCAGATGCTGGTTTACACCGAAGATAGACACAAAATGCTGGAGTAACTCAGCGGGTCGGGCAGCATCACTGAAGATAAGGAATAGATGACATTTGGGGGCGAGACCCTTCTTCAAACATAAGTCTGAAGAAGGGTCTCCACCCGAAACGTCTCCTATTCCTTTTCTCCAGAGATGCTACGTCCCACTGAGTTACTCCAGCGTTTTGTGTGTCTATCCTGCTCTATATTTACTGGATACACAAACCAGATCAAATCCATTACAGGTAGAGTTGCTGCCTTACAGCGCTTACAGCCCCAGAGACTCGGGTTCGATCCTGACTATGGGTGCTGTCTGTGCAGAGTTTGCACGTTCTCCCCATGACCGCGTGGGCTTTCTCCAAGATCTTCGGTTTCCTCCCACACTCTAAAGACGTGCAGGTTTGTAGGTCAATTGGTTTGGTATAAATATAAATTGTCCCTAGTGTGTGTAGAGAAGTGTTAGTGAGCGGAGAAGCCTGGTTCCCACACTCTGCCTCTAAACTAAACTAAGCGGCAAGATCATGAGAACACAGTCAAAGATGAATAATCTCTGTATACGGCAAGTTCTTTCCAGAACACACAAAAAAGAAAAACATTAAGAATGTTGGGGAAGGAACTGCAGATGCTGAAGATAGACACAAAATGCTGAACTAACTCAGCGGGACAGGTAGCATCTCTGTAGAGATGGGTAACATTACAGGTCGAGACCCTTCTCCAGTCTGAGACCCTTGTTCATCCAGAGGTGCTGCCTGTCCCAATGAGGTACTCCAGCATTTTGTGTCAAGAACATTAAGTAGATGTATTGACCAGAGGCAGTCCTAAAAGCTTGGAAGGAAATTATTATTTATTTATGAAACAAGCCCTCTAATTATAGTCCATTAGCAAGGCATTTTCACGAGAGACATAAATATTGAGATGTTTAACCAAAAATATTCAGGCAGTTTAAGGAGGAACTTTTTTTTTTAAATAGGCAGCAAAACATTTTACCATTGCTAATTCAAAATAGACAGACCCATTCCAAAAAACGAACGTAGTGAAAAGCTTTTGTTGCGTGCTAACCAGTCAGCGGAAAGACAATGCATGATTACAATTGAGCCATTTACACTGTACAGATACATGGTAAGGGAATAACGTTTAGTGCAAGGTGAAGCCAGTAAAGTCCGATCAACAATAGTTTCGAGGGTCTCCAATGAGGTAGACAGTAGTTCAGGACTGCTCTCTGGTTGTGGTAGGATGGTTCAGTTGCCTGATAACGGCTGGGAAGAAACTGTCCCTGAATCTGGAGGTGTGCGTTTTCACACTTCTGTACCTCTTACCAGATGGGAGAGGGGAGAGAGAGGGAGTGGCCAGGGTGCGACTTCGTTCTTGATTATGCTGCTGGCCTTGCCGAGGCAGCGTGAGGTGTAGATGGAGTCGATGAAAGGGAGGTTGGGGTTTGTGTGAGTTTCTAATTAAAGTTAATAAGGAGGTGTTTGGCTCATCAATGCTTAATGACATAAAACAGACAAAGGGAAACTGCATCAGGTGAATCAGTTCAAAAAGCACAAAGCAGAATTTAAAGATGGATGAGCAAAAACCATGGAAAAGAGATGACTACTCATGTGGGAAGGAACTTCAGATACTGGTTTAAACCGAAGATAGAATGGAGTAACTCAGCGGGTCAGGCAGCATCTCTGGAGAAAAGGAATGGGTGAAGTTTCGGGGCGAGATCCTTCTACGGACTGAGAGTCAGGGGAGAGTGAAACGAGAGATATAGATGGTGATGTGGAGAGATATCGAAGAGCTGAATGAAAGATGTGCAAAAAAGTAACGATGATAAAGGAAAGAGGCCATTGTTAGATGTGGGCTGGGTGAAAACGAGTTACAGACAATGAAACTCAACAAGACAACTTTGAAGCTGGTACAACTCCTTGGGTGATGGAGGGAGGGAGAGAGAGGGGATACCAGGGTTACTTGAAGTTAGTGAATCATACATTTGTTCTACATCGCTCTATATCACCGTCTACACCTCTCGTTTCCCTCTCCCCTGACTCTCAGTCTGAAGAAGGGTCTCGAACCAAAACGTCACCTATTCCTTCTCTCCAGAGATGACTGCTTGGTCATCATTCATTGTTGTCACTTGTACCGAGTACACCGAGATTTTAGGGCGGTCGCGGTTGTGCAGCAGTAGAGTTGCTGCCTCTACAGCGAATGCCGCGCCGGAGACCCAGGTTCGATCCTGAATACGGGTGCTGTCTGTACGGAGTTTGTACGTTCTCCCCGTGACCTGCGTGGGTTTTCTCCGAGATCTTCGGTTTCCTCCCGCACTGCAAAGAGGTACAGGTTTGTCGGTTAATTGGTTTGGTAAATGTAAAAAATGTTCCTAGTGGGTGTAGGATAGTGTTAATGTGTAGGGTTCCCTGGTCGGCGCGGACCCGGTGGGCCGAAGGGCCTGTTTCACCGCTGTTGCTCCAAACTAATCTGCAGAATGTTTTTGTTTGCGTGCTAACCAATCAGATAATCAGATGTTGCAGTAGACTTGATGGGCTGAATGGCCTAATTCTGTTTCTATAACATAATACTCCACATGAAAACAGTCAAGCCATTCACAAGTACAATAGAGATTTAAAAGAGTGGGTTGATTGTATTTTGAATGATAGTAGATCTCTTTTGGTACCAGCATGTTATGAGTCTCCAGCCTGGAGCTAATTAAAGTAATTAAATGCCTTTTTTTATCAAGGATGGCAAAATGACAGTGATACTGAATCAATGCTTTGTTCCGATTTCCAAAGAGGAGTCTTAGTTTAGTTTAGAGTTTAGAGATACAGTGCGGGAACAGGCTCTTCGACCCTCCGAGTCCGTGCCGACCAGCGACCCCCGCACACTATCCTACACACACTAGCGACAATTTTCAATTTTACAAAGCCGATTAACTTGCAAACCCACACGTCTTTGGAGTGTGGGGGGAAACCGGAGCACCCGGAGAAAACCCACGCAGGTCACGGGTATAACGTACAAACTCTGTATAGACAGCACCCGTGGTCAGAATCGAACCCGGGTCTCTGGCGCTGTGAGGAAGCATCTCTACCACTGCGCCAACCACTGTGCAGCCCCAGTCTTGTGGTGAGAATGTACAAGGAGGGGAGGACAAAGTATTTGCACAGATATTTATACAGAGAAATGTGAGAACATGGGCAGGACCTACACAGTGAATAGACAATAGGTGCAGGAGTAGGCCATTCGGCCCTTCCAGCTAGCACCGCCATTCAATGTGATCATGGCTCACAGTCAGTACCCCGTTCCTGCCTTCTCCCCATATTCCCTGATTCCGCTATCTTTAAGCTTTCTCTCGTGAAAGCATCTGGTTCTCGTGAAAGCATCCACAGAACCGGCCTCCACCGCCCACTGAGGCAGAGAATTCCACAGATTCACAACTCCCTGTGTGAAAACATATTTCCTCATCTCTGTTCTAAATGGCTTACCCCTTATTCTTAAACTGTGGCCTCTGGTTCTGGACTTCCCCCAACATCGGGAACATGTTTCCTGCCTCTACCCTTAATAATCTTATATGTTTCAATAAAATGCCCTCTCATCCTTCTAAATTCCAGAGTGTACAAGCCCAGTCACTCCATTCACTCAGCATATGACGGTCCCGCCATCCCGGGAATTAACCTTGTGAATTGAAGGGCTCTGGGGAGCGTTGAAGAGCAGAGAGCTCTAGGAGTGCCAGTACATAGTTCCTTGAAAGTTGTGTCACGTGGATAGGGTGGTCAAAACGTATTTTGGCTTTTGCAGGTTTATACGTTAATTGGCTTCGGTGAAGTTGTAAAATTCTTTTGAGTGTATGGGATAGTGCTAGTGTGCGGGGATCGCTGGTCGGCGTGGACTCGGTGGGTCAAAGGGCCTGTTTTCATGCTGTATCTCTAAACTAAACAGAACCACCAAGAGGTCAGAATTGTCCGTGAGCTACCAGCGATTCGTCTGCAGTTCCTTCCCTCACGCAAGGAATGTAAAATGGTTCATCGTTGGCTGTGGGGAAGGTGACAAGGAGGGATACAAGCAGTAAAATCAATCAGGAGGACAGTGAAACTTGTTGGAGAACTAAGATGGGGGGAGGGATGAAGAGAGAGGGAAAACAGGGGTTACTTAAAGTTAGAGAAGTCAATATTCATACTGAAGATAGACACAAAATGCTGGTGTCAGGGGATATGGGGAGAAGGCAGGAACGGGGTACTGATTGGGGATGATCAGCCATGATCACATGGCGGTGCTGGCTCGAAAGGCCCAAAGGCCTACTCCTGCACCTACTGCCTATTGTAACTCAATGGGTCAAACAGCATCTCTGGATGGAAGGAATGGGTGATAGATAGATAGATAGATAGATAGATAGATAGATAGATAGATAGATAGCCTTTTATTGTCATTCAGACCGAAGTCTGAACGAAATAGCAGCAGTCATACATATAATACAATACAATAAAACAACAATAAACACATATTAACATCCACCACAGCGAGTCCACCCAGCATCTCCTCACTGTGATGGAGGCAAAAGTCTTAGGTGTGCAGTCTCTTCCCTCCTCTTCTCCCTCTGCGCTGGGGCGATACCACCCCCCCCCACCCCCCCCCCCCCCCCCCCCCCCCCCGGCGATGTTAAGAACAGTCCCGCGGCTCAAACACCGCGGCCCGGGTGGTTGAAGCTGCCGCCCACCATCTGTGTGATGTCTCTTCAGGTGGGCCTCGACCCGAAACGTCAGCCATTCCTTCTCTCCAAAGATGCTGTCTGTCTCATTGAGTTACGTGGCTATCTTTGGTGTAAACCAGCATCTGCAGTTCCTTCCTATTTATCTCAGTGGGTTGTTTGGGGGGAAGCAGAATACAGAAATAGTGAGGAAGAGGACAAGGAGTGATTTGGAAACAGAAATTTAAAAAACCTGAGGCACAGCCTAACCCGACAATGAATCACCAAGCTCAAGAATAGGAGACAAAGGACTGTTTGTTTACTAAACAATGTTAAACATGATCCTTAACGTACAAAGGCGCCGTTTATTTAGGGTTAAATAAATGAGCCTATTTTTATGTTGGAAGGAACTGCAGATGCTGGTTTCAACCGAAGATAGACACAAAAGGCTGTAAGTAAAAGTAACTCAGCGGGTCAGGCAGCACCTCTGGAGAAAAGGAATAGGTAACGTTTCGGGTTAAGACCTTTCTTTAGACCGAGTTACACCAGCTTTTTGTGTCCACCTATTTTTTGAGTGCAGTTTGGTTTAGAGATACGGCGTGGAAACAGGTCCTTCGGCCCTCCAAGTCTGTGCCGACTAGCGATCGCCCCGTACACTGGCACTATCCTATACACGCTGGGGACAATTTACAATTTTACCGAGGCCAATTAACCTAAAAAACCTGTATGTCTTTGGAGTGTAGGAGGAAAGAGAGTCGGGAGTGTTTTATTGTCATGTGTCCCAGATAGGACAATGAAATTCTTGCTTGCTGCAGCACAACAGAATATGTAAACATAGTACATAACAGGAAAGAAAACAAGTTCAGTGTGGATATACACACATGCACACATACTCAATAAATAAAAAAATATAGTGCAATAATAATAATAGTCTGTTGTAGTTCAGAGCTTATTTGCTGTTGTGTTTAATAGCCTGATGGCTGTAGGCAAGAAGCTGTTCCTGAACCTGGACGTTAAAGTTTTCAGGCTCCTGTACCTTCTTCCCGATGGCAATGGTGAAATGAGTGCGTGGTCAGGATGGTGTGAGTCTTTGATGATGTTGGCCGTCTTTTTGAGGCAGCGACTGCGACAGATCCCTTCAATGGTGGGGAGGTCAGAGCCGGTGATGGACTGGGCAGTGGCCACAACCTTTTGCAGTCTTTTCCGCTCCTGGAGCACCCAGAGAAACCCCACGCAGGTCATGGAGAGAACGTACAAACACCGTACAGACAGCACCCGTAGACAGGATCGAACCCGGGTCTCTGGCGCGGTGAGGCAGCAACTGCAATAGCTGGATGAAGCAGCAGTGCAGAGAATTTGAAGTTGCGTGGTTTGTGAAAAACATTCAGTCCACAAGCATCAATGTTAATCCATCCATTAATTAGGACAATTTTATTAGGGAGTAGATACATAAAATTAAACCCTGACAGAAGGCAGGAAGTAATTATTTGGCAACCCTTGCACACTGGCAGATGACTAGGCCCCAATGCCAAAGGCAAAACGACTCGCTATCTGTCCTTGCCTTACAATTAAAAGACTGCAAGAAGCTTTCAAGCGGCATTAGTGTTTAGTTTATTTTAGTTTTGTTTACTTTAGTTTGGTTTACTTTAGTTTATTGTCACGTGTGGAGCAGTGGAAAGCTTTTTGTCGCATGCTAACAAGGCAGCAGAAAGACAATACATGGTTACAATCAAGCCGTCCACAGTGTACAGGTACATGGTGAAGGGGAGAAAAAGCATGAATAACATTTAGTGCAAGATAACGTCCTGTAAAGTCCGAACAAACATAGTCCGAGGGTCTCCATTGAGGGTGGGTAGTAGTTCAGGACCACTCTCTAGTTGTTGTTAGGATGGTTCAGTTGGCAAGAATGCCAGGATCCCAAAATATAACATCTGTAAAAATGCTTTACAGTGAGGTTTTAAAGTTCAACCTTTTCCAAAAAAATTGATTCAATCTCCATATGACTTTTCTGTTGAAGCGAACCACGGGAATGCTAAAACATTACATCCGCGTGGAATTTTGCCATTGTGATTGATGGTGTTCCGTGTATCTCAGCTCCTCCAGTGGGACTATCACTATAAAAAAGCAACCTTCATCAGTCAGAGCATTAAATGTCCCCATAACCCCTGACACCCGCACTAATCAATAATCTCTCTATCTCTGCCTTAAACATATCCACTGACTTGGCCTCCACAGCCGTCTGTGGCAAAGAGTTCCACAGATTCACCACCCTCTGACTAAAGAAATTCCTCCTCATCTCCTTCCTAACTGAACGTCCTTTAATATGTGAGTTCAGTATTCCGAAAAACGCAAGGAATCATGGGATTTGTCAAAGGTCATTCGTGATAAATAAAAAGCGAACAAACTGCTGGCTGTATAAACTGTGTCTAAATTGTTAACTATTCTACAAATGAATTAATCTAGAATTCTGTCAACTTCCATACCTTCCTTTCTTGTCCTGCTGGTCTCACATTACTTAGTCCCAGTTCCAGTTCCGTTCATTAACCTGCAATTATGAGATATTCAAAACGTTAAAGAATTTATTAATTTCATTTAATCCTTAATGTGTTTGCTACTGGAATAAGAAAATATTACTTATGTTTAGAATCTTAGAGTCATAGAGTGATACAGTGTGGAAATGGGCCATTCGGCCCAACTCGCCCACACCAGCCAACAATGTCCCAGCTACACTAGTCCCACTTGCCTGCACTTGTTCCATAACCCAAACCTGTCCTATCCATGTACCTGTCCAACTGTTTCTTAAACAATGAGATAGTCCCAGCCTCAACTACCTCCTCTGGCAGCTTGTTCCATACACCCACCGCCCTCTTTGTGAAAAAGTTACCCCCCGGATTCCTATTAAATCTTTTCCCCTTCAACTTGAACCTACGTCCTCTGGTCCTCGATTCCCCTACTCTGGGTGCATCTATCCGATCTATTCCTCTCATGATTTTGTATACCTCTATAATTTCTTCGCTCATCCTCTTATGCACCATGGCAGGCCCGTACGAAGCTTTTCAAAAAGGGGGGCGGCATGACAGGATTACAAAAAATGTATGTGAAATAATGTGCGCACAGCGCACATCATGAGCGCAATGTCCCTCGCGGTCGGGGTCCAGGGCCCGCTCTGGGGTTTTAGATTTTCTCAGGTGCATTCTGAGCCTTATTTTGGAGCATTTATGCACCAAATTTATGACCAATATTTCAGAAATAAATTTGGTTGAGTCAAGAGAAATGAGTGGGTGGAATGGGATGATTGGGATCATTGTTGTATATATTTTTTTTAAATCAAGAATTGAAGTTGTCCTTGTTTTAATAATCAAGTTGTACTGTTGTAAAATGTTATGTAAAATGTTATAAAGGAGCATGCAAAATCTGCAAATAAAATACTGTAAGTTTTTGCAGTAAAGAAAACCTTTTTTTAGAAAATGTGTGTGTTGATTAGATTGCCTGTTACTGTTAGACTGTGTTAGTGTGTGCAGTGTATCTTTAATGGTCCTCCTGACCTAACAACTTCACATCACATCTATTTCAACATGGAACAGTGATGTGAATACAACATTTAGTTCGACTTCTATTTCCATCATGAAAATTGAAGTCAAACTAAATGACTATGATCGCTTTCAAAGTAACCTATTTTACTGTCATACTATTATAACAAATTCTAGTTCCATGATGAGTCATAAAGAAGATCACAAATCACATTTTGAATTCTCAAACACAATGTGATTGTGAATAATTGCAGAGCAGCCAAGTTTCACCGAGCGTTTCCATATTTTGATGGCTGATTCACCAATCTCTATTTTATTGGGGAAATCGGTAATTCTCACGTAAATGCAATAGAATGTACTGCACAGAAACTAGATTTTTGAAAATCAGTATTTTGCATGCAACCTCATGTATTCTCAAATATCAGTATGGAAATCAGTACTACTGAATTGTGAAACTATTTTTTAAATGTTCATTTATAATTCTTGATTTTGATTTAAAAACATCTTAAAAAAATATAATAACATCTCTGTACTTATAAAACTGATCGTGTGTGTGTGTTTCCGTGGAGTCCGAAATCGCCTTATCTGAAAATTTCACGCTTTATTTCTCCAGTTATTAATGAAAATGTTCAAGATTCCGACAAAACTTTGAAATAAAAACGACTTTCACTCATGATGTCACAATGGGTCGGCGTCATCTTGCTCGCGCTGCGAGTGACGCTGCTCCCAGCTGCTCCCCCCACCCCCCCTTGCTGCTCACTACATGCTGCTCCCCCCCCCCCCTGCTGCTGCTCCCCCCTCCCCTCCCCCCCTCCTCTCCCCCCCCCACCTCTCCCTCCCCTACCCCTCCCCCCTCCCCCCCCTCTCTCTCCCCATCTCTTCTTCCCTCCAACCCCTCCCTCACTCTCCCCCCAACCCCTCTCCCCCCTCCTCTCTCCCCCTTCCTTTCACCCCCCCTCCTTTCTCCCCCCCCCCCCCTCTCTCTCCCCCCTGGCCTCGCTCCCCTCTTCCACCCCCCCCCCCCCCCCTCACCCCCCCGTTTTCCTCCCACGCTCCAAAGAAATAGGTTAATTGGCTTGGTATAATTGTAAATTGTCCCCTGTGTGTGTGAGATAGTGGTAATGTACAGGGGTCGCTGATAGGCGTGGACCTGGTGGGCCGAAGGGCCTGATTCCACGTTGTATCTCTAAACTAAACTAAAAGAGCTTGTAGGAAAGAACTGCAGATGTTGGGTTTTTTTAAACTCGAAGGTACACATAAAATGCTGGAGTAACTCAGCGGGGACAGGCAGACCGTCTGAAGAGAAAGAATGGGTGACATTTCGGGTCGAGACCCTTCTTCAGCTCCAACCCAACAGCCACCGACCTCTTGAACACTACAAACACCAACTAAACTAAGAACCGTCTTGGTTGCACTAAGGACGTTGGGGCTTTTTAGACTTTAGAGATACAGCACGGAAACAGGCCCTTCGGCCCACCGAGTCCGTGCCAACCAGCGATCACCCCGTGCACTAGCACTATCCTACACACTGGGGAAAATGTTTCAACTGACCGAAGACAATTAACCTATAAGTCTTTGGAGTGTGGGAGGAAACCGAGGCACCCGTAGAAAATCCACGCGGTCCCAGGGACAACGTACAAACTCCACGCAGACGGCACCCGTATTCAGGATCTAACCCGGGTCTTTGGCGCTGTGATGCAGCAACTCTACCACTGCACCACCGTGCCGCTCCAAATAGTGTTTTTAAACGTATTACTGATTTTTTTTTGTTTATTGTGTTATCTATGAATAGATCTATCTATGAATACATAATGGTTATATGAATGGATATTGTGTTATCTGTGAATACTGTGCTTGTTGACGTTATGCTGCAGCAAGTAATGATTTAATTGTAGCGTTTTTTTGGGTGCATATACAATTAAACACTCTTCTTGGTAACGGAGAATCTAAACCCAAGGCGTGTGCCCCTCGGCAAGGGGGGGAAAGTGGTGTGGGCCCGGCTGGGGGGGTGAAGGTGGCGTGGGCCCAGCGGGGGGGGGGGGGGGGGGGGGGAGTGGCGTGGGCGAAAGGTGGCGTGGGCCCAGAGGGGTGGAGTGGTGTGGGTCCTGCGGGGGGCAGGGGGGGGGGGGGCGTGTGGGCCGCTGCCAGGACTGGGTTCAAATTCAGTCGTTCCCGCTCCCGCCTCTTGGTTCTTGGTTTCTTGGTCCTCCAAAATATTCCAAATGGAATTTAAACTGGAGGTGGTAGAGGGAGGACTTAAGCCAGAAGGGGTTTTTGGGAAGAAAGAGCTACCTTAATTTTAATTGCATCTGGTTGGGTAACTATAGTTGGGTGGAGATTATTCCTATGTGCGGGGGAAGAACCAATTGTTGTACACATCTGGCTTGGTAGCTGGAATCTCAAATTGGATCGAATACCCTCGTCTGCTCCTAATTGGTTTGGGTTTGGTGTAGGTCTTGTAGTCTATGTCGAGCTGACCATTTAACATTTTGTAAAAACGGGTCAAACGGTGAGCTTCACGTCTACTTGGAGAGGGTTCCACCCCAGAGAATTCAGAAGTTTGGTAACACTGGCTTCTCTCTCATAGGTGTTAGTAACAAATCGAGCTGCCTGTCTTTGGACACGTTTGATGGAAGAAATGTTTTTATTTGTGTATGGGTCCAAGTGAGGTCTAACGAGGGTGAAGTATAGCTTCTCCTTGAACAATGATGAAAGTTGTGCCTTTTAGGACACCTGTTGGTTTCACCTGACCAGCGGCGAGGCTCCGACGCCGCGATTGGAGGCGATGGACCAGGCGGGCAGACACCGCAGCCCCCCCGGGCCCAGAGAAACGGGCGTCGCTACTACGTCACCGGCTTCCCCCAACTGCGCAGGCACGGATGGTTGCAATGTTTTTCCCCCGAATCATCCAGCGGGCCAGAACTAGAATTTCGGGTAATTTCCATCAAAGTGGAAACGCTGATTGCGCTTCAAATTTTCTTTTTTCTTTTCTCGTGATTTTTTCTTACTCTGGGGAAAAAAAGGGAGGGGGTGCGACCGCACCCAACGTACCCCCCCCCCCCCCCCCCCCCCCCCCCCCCACCACCTTTGGACGGCCATGCGTAGGATAGAGACTTAGCCTATTCAACCTTTCCCTGTAGCTCACACCCTCTAGTCCTGACAACATCCTCGTAAATCTATTCTGAATCCTTTCAAGTTTGACAATATCTTTCCTATATCATGGTGCCCAGAACGGAACACAATATTCTCAATGCGGTCTCACCAACGTCTTATACGACTGCAACATGACCTCCCAACTTCTATACTCAATACTCTGACAGCTGAAGGCCAAAGTGCCAAAAGCCTTTTTGACCACCTTATCTACCTTCGACTCGACCTTCATGGAACCGTGCACCTGTACTCCTAGATCCCTCTGCTCTACAACACTACCCAGAGGCCTACCATTTACTGTGTAGCTCCTGCCCTTGTTCGACGTCCCAAAATGCAACACCACACACTTCTCTGTATTAAATTCCATCAACCATTCCTCCGCCCACCTGGCCAATCGATCCAGATCCTGCTGCAATCGTTCACAACCATCTTCACTATCTGCAAAACCACTCACTTTTGTATCATCAGCAAACTTGCTAATCTTGCCCTGCATGTTCTCATCCAAATCATTGATGTAGATGACAAACAGTTACGGGCCCAGCACCAAACCCTGAGGCACACCACTAGTCACAGGCCTCCTAGAGTATAGAAGTTGGTAGGCCATGTTGCAGTTGTATAAGATGTAGGTGAGGCCGCATTTAGGGCAGGGCTGCCAACACTGGGTGAGAAATTGCGAGGGAGCGTAGTGACCGATGGGGGGAGGGTGTGGGAGGGGGTATTCCCCCTCCCAGAGGCGGCACCAACTCGGTAGGCTCCGGAGGCGGCACCAACTCGGTAGGCTCCAGAGGCGGCACTCACCCGGTCACCCGGTCCGCTCCTGGCTCTGGGACGGGGTTAAAACTCCATGGGGTGTAGACAGAGTGGTCGACGGACAAAGAGCCGCCGGAGGTGATGGTGGGAGGTTTGTGCCGTGCCTCAGGGAGGAAGGGGGAGAGGGGTTGGTGCTGGGACCACCGCCGTTGTGTCTCACCTATCACAGCATCTGCATGGGAGAAACTAAACTACTTTTTTTCCCCCAAAAATCATCCCACAGGCAGGTAGTTTGATAGCCCTGCTTTAAACCAATCCCCTCTAGTGCCTGAACCACATATCCTGGGAAAAAGACTATGCATTCACCCGATATTCCCCTCATGGTTTTTACTCACCTCTAAAACAATTTTTGCTTTATTTTGAACTTTCAGCACCCGCAGATATTTGAACGTGAGAAATGTTGTGATCAGCGTGAGAGCATGAGAATTTTGTGAAATGCGTGAGTCTCACGCTCAATGCGTGAGAGTTGGCAGTCCTGCTAATAATGCAAACATTTTATGCAAGTTCCAATTGTTTGGACAAAAATCACTTATTACTGCTTTATAACAGTTAAGTTACTTTAAGACCATTTCAGAAATGATGGCACTCAACAAACAATCAACTAACAAATTAAAGCAAACTAAAAAGAAATAACGTTCCCTTTCCTGACTCGACCTCATAAGTACTTTAACGCTGTTAACAGAGCAAAGGGATATTAATCTCAAGAATCAAAATGGGGAAAGTGGGGGCAATTTTGCTTAAATGGTCATTCTAAGCCCATTCAGATCTTCATAGAGTCAGAGTTATACAACATGTACATGGCTGGCCCAATTTGTCCATAATGATCAAGTTGGCATTCTGCGTGCCCTGCGTGATCTGGGCTGCCATTCCCAGATCAGCTCGCGTCCCAGGGACTGGCTGCAGTTCTCAGGTTGGCTCGCCTGCCCCGACCCTGCGAAAACGAATTGGAAAAAAAACGTGGTTTTTCGGGTTACGGGCCTAGATGTTTGGCCTCATTGTGGTCCTCCCCATGTTTTACAACTGATTCACCTGGTTAGTTTTATCTCCGGCTGCTTCATGTTGTCAGCGGCTGCACATCCAACCAAGAAAGAAGAGAAGAGAAGAGATGCAACGTCACTCACAGCCGCCAACTGACGCACTTCCCCAGACCACACAGATCGTTGTGATATGGTGCAAAAAGACAAACTGTGCAGGGACTGAAGACAGCGTGAGAATTCTGTCATCAGCGTGAGAATTCTGTCATCAGCGTGAGAATTGGTTGAAATGCGTGACTCTCACGCTCAAAGCGTGAGAGTTGGCAGCCCTGTCTAAGGCCAGGATGTGACAACAGACGCACAGGGAGACACATACACAAAGGAATACACACACACACACACACACACACAGGGAGACACACACACACACACACACACACACACACACACACACAGGGACACAGACACACACACACACACACACACACACAGACACACACACACACACACACACACACACACACACACACACACACACACACACACACACACACGGAGACACACACACACACACACACACACACACACACACAGATACACACACACACACACACAGGGAGACACACACACACACACACACACACACACACACACACACACACACACACACACACAGGGACACACACACACACACACACACACACAGGGAGACACACACACACACACACAGGGACACACACACACACAGGGAGACACACACACACACACACAGGGAGACACACACACACACACACACATGGGGAGACATACACACACAGGGAGACACACACACACAGGGAGACACACAGAGACAAGCACACACACACAGGGAGACACACACAGGGAGGCACACACACACACAGGGAGACACGCACATACAGGCAGGGACACGCACAGGGAGGCACACACACACAGGGAGACACACAAACACATACAGGGAACACAGGGAAACACACACACACCTTTCCTTCCCCCCCTCCATCCTCGCCTTCCCTCCCTCTTTTTCCTCACGCTTCCTCTTTCTCCCCTTTCTCCTTCCCTTCCTTCATCCCCTTTCTACATTCCCTCCCCCTGTCTCTCTTTGCCTCCATCCCTCCCTTTTTTTCTTTCTCTCTCTCTCTTTCTCCCCTCCCTCTCTTTCCCGGGCCGCCCAATGGGGGGGTCTGGCGGGCACGGTGTAGCGTGGATTGGCGGCGTTGGCGCTGCCGTGTGTTGAAGGGCAGGAGGGAGGGAGGGAGCGAGGTTGCCCGGCAGCGCAGCTCCCGCAGACTGCGCACAAAAGCGCTGACACCCGCTTCCCGGGACCGACGCGCTTCCCCAATCCGTGCTGATCGCTGTCATGTGGTGCAAAGAGACAAACTGTGCAGCAAAGATCCTTTAGCTCCGCTGTAGGATCTTTGCTGTGCAGGGACTGAAGACAGCCTGTCAGCGTGAGAATTCCGTCTTCGGCGTGAGAATTGGCTGAAATGTGTGAGTGTCACGCTCAAAGCGTGAGAGTTGGCAGCCCTGATTTAGGGTATCATGTTCGATTCTGGGCACCGTGTTATAGGAAAGATGTTGTCAAGCTGGAAAGGGTGCAGAGAAGATTTACGAGGATGTTGCCAGGACTAGAGGGTCTGAGCTATAGGGAGGGGTTGAGTATGCCGGGACCGAGTGCAGGAGGATGAGAGTAATCTTATAGAGGTGTATAAATCATGAGAAGAATAGATGCACAGAAGCGCTTGCCCAGAGTAGGGGAATCGAGGACCAGAGGACATAGCATGATGGTGAAGGGGAAAAGATTTAATAGTAATCTGAGGGGTATCTTTTTCACACAGAGGGTGGTGGGTGTATGGAACAAGTGGCCAAAGGCAGTAGTTGAGGCTGGGACTATCCCTACATTTAAGTTAGACTGGTACATGGATAGGACAGGTTGGGAGGGATATGGACCAAATGTACGCAGGTGGGACTAGTGTCGCTGGGACATGTTGGCCGCTGTGGGCAAGTTGGGCCGAAGGGCCTGTTTCCACGGTCAATGACTATCATTCTGCTGTTTGGCTCCTGTCAAAGAGTTATAGATAAAATGAGATTCAGTTTAGTGATACAGCGTGGAAACAGGCCCTTCGGCCCAACTTGCCCGCACCAGCCAACATGCCCCAACTACACTAGTCCCACCTGCCGACGTTTGGCCTTATCCCTCAAAATAAATGAATTAATACGTTTATTGGCCAAGTATTCACATACAAGGAATTTACCTTGGTGCTCCGCTCGCAAGTAACAACATGTATATATCGTAAACAATTAAGAATGACACATAAAACATTAATAATGAAACATTATAGTTTAAACATGTAAATTAAATAAAATACCTGAGCAAAAGGAGGCTACAGACTTTTGGTTATTGAGTAGAGTTACTACTTGTGGAAAAAAGCTGTTTTTATGTCTGACTGTGGCGGCTTTGACAGTCCGGAGTCACCTTCCAGAGGGAAGTGATTCAAAGAGTTTGTGGCCAGGGTGAGAGGGGTCGGAGATGATCTTACCCGCTCGCTTCCTGGCCCTTGCAGTGTACAGTTCGTCAATGGAGGGAAGGTTGCAGCCAACAACCTCTCAGCTGATCTGACGATTCGCTGCAGCCTCCGGATGTCGTGCTTGGTGGCTGAGCCAAACCCGACCATGATGGAGAAGAATTCTAATGACCACCCAAGGTCCACCATTGTCCTGCAGCCAGTGCACTCTCCTGGTGAATAAAAGGCCTGATTTGTAACATCATAAAACATAGCAAATGATGTGACACAAAATGCTGGAGTAAAGGGCCTGGTCCCACTTGGCTGTCATCCGCGCGCCATTTACGCGGCCTGCTAGCGTGTGGGTAGCGTGTGGGTAGCGTGTGGGTAGCGTGTGGGTAGCACGTGGGTAGGGCGGGACGGGCGCATGGAGTGGTGTGGAGGAGTGTGGAGACGTTGCGCCGCGCCAACAAAATCTTCGCGTGCCTCCGGCCTGTCGCGTAACTGACGGCCAAAGTGGGACAGGCCCAAGACCCTGGCGCGGCACAACGCCTCACCTCCAACAGCAGCAGAAGCAGCAAACGATCGGCGAGCTCGGCCTGGGGCTCACGGCCGTTGCAGATCCGGATCCGCCCCCACTCCTACTCCAAGAGCGGGGCCGACGATTGGAGATAGACACAAAATGCAGGGGTAACTCAGAGGGACCGGCAGCAGCATCTCTGGAGAGAAGCAATGGGTGATGTTTCGCGTCAAGACCCTTCTTCAGGCTGAAGAAGAGTCTCAACCCGAAACATCGTCCATTCCTTCTCTCCAGAGATGCTGCCTGTCCCGCTGAGTTACTCCTGCATTTTGTGTCCATCTTCAAATGACGTCACGCACTCCAGACGGCTGTGCGGACCATTGATGCGCGCGCGACCGTTGCACATCAGTCACTACTGGCCTGTCGCGTAAATGGCTGCCCAAGTGGGACAGGCTCTTTACTCAGCTGGTCAGGCAATAGACGATAGACAATAGACAATAGGTGCATGAGTAGGCCATTCAGCACCAAGGCAGCACCGCCATTCAATGTGATCATGGCTGATCATCCACAATCAGTACCCCCTTCCTGCCTTCTCCCCATATCCCCTGATTCCAATATCTCTAAGAGCCCTATCTAACTCTCTCTTGAAATTTTCCAGAGAACCGGCCTCCACCGCCCTCTGAGACAGAGAATTCCACAGACTCACAACTCTCTGGGTAAAAAAGTGTTTCCTCGTCTCTGTTCTAAATGGCTTACGCCTTATTCTTAAACTGCGGGCCCTGGTTCTGGACTCCCCCAACATCGGGAACATGTATCCCGCCCCTATCGTGTCAAAACCCTTAATAATCTTATATGTTTCAATAAGATCTCCTCTCATCCTTCCAGGAAAGGGTGACGTTTCAAGTCGAGACCCTTCTTCGGATTTGTCTGAAGAAGGGTCTCGACCCCGAAACGTCACCCATTCCTTCCCTCCAGAGATGCTGCCCGTCCCGCTGAGTCACTCCAGCATTTTGTGTCTATCTGCGGTGTAAAGCAGCATCTGCAGTTGTGTCCGACACACTGCAACTGATGTTATGCTTGATCAGCTCGAGGATGAGAATTGAATGCCTTTGTCAAACAAGGAACACGAGTAATACAAAGGGAGCTATTTCCCCACACGTACGGAAGGGGAAGAATAATTGCCGGCTTCAAAATCAATTATTTTGAGGTAATTGAATTAAATATTTGCATCGATCCGCGCAACAGAATCTGCCCGGAGTCAATGGAATAAAGGTCAGGGTGAATTTTTGCATAAGTACCTGCCATTAATTAAAGACTCAGGAAAGGAAATGTGACATGATGTCGAAACTATTTCAAGGGAGGAAAAAGGAAAGGTGTAATCTATTGTGAAAGTATACTACACACAGACAGCAGGGTGGCACAGCGGTAGAGTTGCTGCCTCACAGCGCCAGAGACCTGGTTCGATCCCGACCACGGCTGCCGTCCGCACGGAGTTTGTACGTTCTCCCCGTGACCATGTAGGTTTTCCTCGGGTGCTCTGGTTTCCTCCCATGCTCCGAAGACGTACAGGTTTGTAAGTTAATTGGCTTCGGTAAATTGTCCCCGGTATGGCGGATAGTGCGAGTGTACGGGTGATCGTTGGTCAGCACAGACCTGGTGGGCCGAATGGCCTGTTTCCACGTTTTATCTCTAAACTAATTAGACCTATGTCCTTGACTCTCGATTTCCCAACTCTGGGAAAAGACTCTGCACACTTACTCGATCCATTCCTCACCTGATCTTGTGCACCTCTATCACAAAGACGTGCGGATTTGTAAGCTAATTGGCCCCTGCAAACTGCCCCCTAGTGTGTAGGGATGGATGAGAAAGTGGGATAACATAGAACCAGTGTGAACATGTGATCGATGGTCGGCCAATGGGCCTCATTCCATGCTGTATCTCTAAACTAAATTATCAGATTCCTTTACCAAAGGACTGATTGTAGTCTGCAAATTAACCATATTTTGCTTGGGCAGCTTACAGCCCAGCGGTGTGAGAATATGTTTCTCTAACTTCAAGCAGCCCTTGCATTCCCCCACTCTCTCCATCACTGCCGCACCAAAGTCGTACCGGCTTCAAAGTCGTCTTGTTGAGTCTCACTGTCTGTAACTTGTTTTCACCTAGCACACAGCCAACAATGGCCTTCATCATCCACAATCAGTACCCCGTTTCTGCAAAACGTTTTTGCAAGAAAGGGGTACCGATTGTGGATGATTAGCCATGATTACAGTGAATGGCGGTGCTGGCTCGAAGGGCCGAATGGCCTACTCGTGCACCTGTTGTCTATTGTCTATTGTCTATCTTTCATTCATTTGTTCTATAAATCTCGACATCACCGTCTATATCTCTCACTCATTTCTCTTTCCCCTGACTCTCAGTCTGAAGAAGGGTCTCGATTCGAAATGTCACCCATTCCTTCTCTCCAGAGATGCAGCCTGTCCCGCTGAGTTACTCCAGCTTTTTGTGCCCAACTCTCATCTACCCGTAATTAAGTAATCAATATCTCTCCATTCCCTGCATATTCATAAGCCAGTCCAAAAGTCTCTTCCATGCCAATGCCAATTCAATTCTTTCTGAGGAGGCTCCGCTCTTTCAACATCTGCAGTAAGATGCTGCAGATGTTTTATCAATCGGTGGTGGCCAGTATAGCAACGTTACAAAATTTAAGAAAAAATCAAGTCTTTAATTTATCCCATCAGATAAAGCATTAAAATGAAGTTAAATTTGACACCTAATTCACTTTCATATCTTCAGTATTAAAAAAGGTATGGCCATTTTCATACTCGTAAATTGCCATTTTGTTCCCTATTGCTTTTTCATTGACTTAACACAAAAGCTGTGATCGAGAACATTTAAAAGCCGATAACTTTCTTAAAATTTAAGAGAACTGAAATAAATTTTCAGTTATTATAGACTGAAGCATTCTGAAACAGATATGAAACAATCTTACTTAGATGACTTGAAATTAAAGCATATAATTAGTTAGTTACCTAATTGTAGCTAATTACAAAATTCAATTGCTAGATCTAAACATCTATCCATTTCTTAAGAATAGATTGACATTTTTAAATAGTCTAGGTGTCCAAATAACATTCACACAAGAATTCAGAATATAACATAATTTTTAAATCTCAGTCATGGGTTTATAGGCCCAATGGAAGGAATTTATTGTTTAATACCTGTGAATTAATGGCCATTTAAATCAGCTTGTGAGTTGGATTTTCTGGAACGGGACCATTTGGAACGTTCAGTATGCAGTGAATTTATACCCCCATATCGGCAGCAAATACACTGCCGGTTCTTCGGGGGGAAAAATCATCGTTTCGCAACATAAATGTGAATTAATGACATCTTAAGAAACATTTTTATACATAAAAATAAACAACTTTCTTTTACCTGGTCCATAAAATCCGTCCCAGTTGTTGGCATTGACGACGTAAGAAGCTGGTTTTAAAATCATTCCAGCGATTAACTTGTCAGGTGAATTTTTTTTTAAAACACACAGAATGGCCGTCAGAACAATTCTTTAGCAAAATCTTGCACTCCAACAAATATAATTCAGGACCAGGTCGGGAAAAAAACCCGTTTTAACCCCGCCCCCTCCCCAAGCGCGCCAAAATCGCGCACACGGCCAATGGCAGAATTGCAGCGCCGTGGAAGGTAAGTTTTGTAACATACCTAGGCAGTGTCATCTTCTTCGTTGCCGTGTGCTGGGGCATGTTGGACAATACAGCTCACCCCCTCCATGACACACTGGTCAACCTGAGGAGCACCTTCAGCAAGACTGGTTCCACCAAGATGCAGTACAGAACGCCACAGGAGATCCCTGTGGCTATCAAACTGTACAACACCCCCCCCTTCTGTGGTGGGGGAACCTGATAACCCTTCCCCCACCCCCCTCCACCCTCCCCAATCTTTACACATCCCCAATCCTGGACTTTGCACTCGTCACTTTAATTTCATGTTTCACGTATCTTGTTGTGTTTTATGAGTTGGTGGCAGAACAATTTCCCTCCTGGGATAAATGAACTTCTGTCGTATTGTATCGTATCGGACTGCTGTATCTGCTTCAACAATCACCCCCTACATAGTATTACAGGCACTCACCACCTTCTCTGTATAAAAAAACTTGCATCTCCTTTAAACTTTGGCCCTCTCACGTTCAAGTACCGTGTAAACCAGCATCTGCAGTTCCTTCCCGCGTACCTAGTTTAGTTTGGTTTAGAGATACAGCTCACAAACAGGCCCCTCGGTCCGCGCCGACCAGCGACACTAACAATATCCTACTCACACTTGGGACAATCTTTACATTTACAGCAAGGCGATTCACCTGCAATATTCCTCCCACACTCCCAATACCAGGACCTTTGTTTTAAAACAGACTTTTCTTTCTTTCAAAAAACAATCTTTATTCAGAATTGGGAGTGTGGGAGGAAACCGGAGATCCCGGAGCAAACCCACGCAGGTCTCAGGGAGAACTCCATACAGACAGCACCCATAGTCAGGATCGAACCCGGGTCTTCGGCGCTGCATTCGCTGTAAGGCAGCAACTCTACCGCTGCGCCACCATGCTGCCCCTGGACTGTACTGCAACTTGGTGGAACTAGTCTGTTGCGGAAGGTGCTCCTGAGGTTGACCAGCATGTCACGGAGGGGATGAGCTGTGCTACACAGAGGGCTGGGGTTGGAGTGAGTCTTTGTGCGGGCGTGATGTGTACAAGATGTTCAGAAACATGGCAATGTCCCCCATCTTCCCTCACACCGAGTTCTTAGACACCGCAGGACCATCTGGCCGAGGCACTAATTATAGATGCAACTGCTCAGCAGACGGGAGGTGGGATATTCAGTTGTGGACTGCGGAGAAGTAAATCCGAGAGCCTCTCTCACCCTAAACATGCTCTGACACTGAGACAGAGCTTTGCAAGTAGATCTGTCGGAAGGAACTGCAGATAGACACAAAAAGCTGGAGTAACTCAGCGGGACAGGCAGCATCTCTGGAGAGAAGGAATGGCTGATGTCTCGGGTCTTCAAGAGAGAGATATAGATCAGCCATGATTGAATGGCGGAGTAGACTTAATGGGCCGAATGGCCTAATTCTGCTCCTATCACCTATGACCTTATGACCTTATGACCATTCGTTCTCTCCAAGGAACTGCAGATGCTGATTTAAACTGAAGGTAGACATTTTCCTTGAGCCTCGTCCCATTTGATCTCCCGTTTTCACACCTTACCCTTCCATATCTCCGTGTCTCCCTCTCCCCAGACTCTCAGTCTGAAGAAGGGTCTCAAACCCGAAACGTCACCCATATCTGCGGAATTCTTTGCGTGGAGGCCAGGTCAGTGGATATATTTAAGGCAGAGATAGATAGATTCTTGATTAGTAGGGGTATCAGGGGTTATGGGGAGAAGGCAGGGGAATGGGGTTAGGAGGAAGAGACAGATCAGCCATGATTGAATGGTGGAGTAGACTTGATGGGCCGAATGGCCTAATTCTGCTCCTATCACTTATGACATAACCATATGACCATTCCGTCTCTCCAGAGAAGCTGCCTGTCCCGCCGAGTTACTCCATCATTTTGTGTCTACCTTTGGTGTAAACCAGCATCTGCAGTTCCTTCCTGCACATGGACACAAAATGCTGGAGTAACTCGGAGGGTCAGACAGCATCTCTGGAGAGAAGGCATAGGTGACGTTTTGGGTCCCGTCTAAAACCTCGCGGGTTGTGGGTCAGAGCCTAGCGGGTTGACGGGAGCCCATGGCCATCGGCCCCTGGGTCTGCGGAGTCCACGGCAGAGGCCTGGAAGCGTCCGGTGCCGATAGTGGAGAGGTCGATGATGGGTGCCGACGGACGGACGAGGACGGACACGTGGAAGTGAGGACGCCACTGCCGGGGGAAGGAACAAAGGAGTACCCCGCGTGGGATGACCGCTGTGAGGGGGGAAGATGGGGTACCTAGCGCGGGGGCACCCTTTATGGGCACCCTTTATGGGCGACCATTTGCATACCTTGGGTACGCAAGCAATTCCACTGTGACTTGTTACAAGTGACAAAAAAGCATTAATTTATTCAAGAAGGGTCTCGGCCCGTTGAGTTACTCCTGCCTGCCAGGCCATTCTCTATTACACCCATGTTAAGCAAGATTAAATGTTTAGCTCTGTTGAAAGATACAGTGTGGGAACAGGCCCTTCGGCCCAACGAGTCCGTGCCGACCCTTTCACACTATATCTAGTCCTACACACTGGGGGTAATTTACAGAAGCCAATTACAAAATGCGCGTCTTTGGAGTGTGCGAGGAAATCGGAGCACCTGGAGAAAACCCACGTGGCCACGGGGAGAACGTACAAATTCCGTACAGACTGCTAGCTGCCTGATGGGCCAGTCCCACTTAGGCGATTTTACAGGCGACTGCCGGCAACTGTCAAGTCGCTGGCAGTTGCCTGAAAAACCGGCGCCTGAAAGGGTGACTGTCAGAGTGGAACACACACACACACACATCACTTCCTTCACCAGCCCGTTATGCAGGCGGGGGAGGTGGCAAGCGGGGGGAGCGCTGTCTGAGTGAAATTCACACGGTGCAAAGCCAAGGTTGATACAGACACACACCGCGATGAACAGAAAGGTTAGCGCTGTAATTAAGATAGCTAAAGTCCTTTAAATGAGGCGGGGAGAGGGGGGGGAGAAGGCAGAGATACACGGCTGTGAAGCTTGGCGGACATTTAACATTACCGGTCGGTTATCCTTCGTTCTGAAAACTACTGCTTACGTTTTTGTTTCCCCAATGAGCCAATGAAATTCACCGGTCTGCACTGGCTACAACCTACGAGAACCTACGAGGACCTTTGACCTCCTGGCAACCCACTAGGATCTCCTGGCGACTCACCTACAGCACGAGAATTCTCGCTACTCTCCATGGCGGCTTCATTCTGGTTGTCGCTAATTTTTCAACATGTTAAAAAATTCACGGCGACCATAATGAGGTTGTGATTAGTTCCCAGAATGCAGGAACTCCTCGCGACTATGAAGTCAACTCCCCGGCAACCACCCGCGACCATGTGGCGACTGCATAGTCTCCTGCAGTCACCTGAAAAGTCGCCTAAGTGGGACAGGCCTGTTAGTCAGGATCGAACCCGGGTCTCTGGCGCTGAGATAGAAACATAGAAACATAGAAATTAGGTGCAGGAGTAGGACATTCGGCCCTTCGAGCCTGCACCGCCATTCAATATGATCATGGCTGATCATCCAACTCAGTATCCCGTACCTGCCTTCTCTCCATACCCCCTGATCCCCTTAGCCACAAGGGCCACATCTAACTCCCTCTTAAATATAGCCAATGAACTGGCCTCAACTACCCTCTGTGGCAGAGAGTTCCAGAGATTCACCACTCTCTGTGTGAAAAAAGTTCTTCTCATCTCGGTTTTAAAGGATTTCCCCCTTATGCTTAAGCTGTGACCCCTTGTCCTGGACTTCCCTAACATCAGGAACAATCTTCCTGCATCTAGCCTGTCCAACCCCTTAAGAATTTTGTAAGTTTCTATAAGATCCCCCCTCAATCTCCTAAATTCTAGAGAGTATAAACCAAGTCTATCCAGTCTTTCTTCATAAGACAGTCCTGACATCCCAGGAATCAGTCTGGTGAACCGTCTCTGCACTCCCTCTATGGCAATAATGTCCTTCCTCAGATTTGGAGACCAAAACTGTACGCAATACTCCAGGTGTGGTCTCTCACCAAGACCCTGTACAACTGCAGTAGAACCTCCCTGCTCCTATACTCAAATCCTTTTGCAATGAAAGATGCAGCAACTTGACCGCTGCGCCACCCTCCCGGCCAGTTTCGCCAGAACGTCAGAGGCTAAATTTGAGTTGATTTGATTTGATTTGATTTGATTTAATTTATTGTCATTGTCTTCAATTAAGAGACAATGAAATTATTTTTCCCTTAGTCATACAAATAATTAAAAAAAACACAAAAACACAGAACAGTAGTCCACAACACAAACACCCCCACAGAGGCACCAAAGTTCCCCACTGTGAGGGAAGGAACCAGTCAACCTCCTCACTGATGTTCCCCAATGTTCACCCGTGGTCGGGGCCTCCCGAGCACCCCGCAGTCGCCGCTACGGGCGGCCCGATGTACAGGCCCTCTCGCTGGGAATGATGGAACCCCGACGTCGAACGAGAGAACATCCTCAGCAGCCCGGACGTCTGAATAGGCCACCTCCCATCAGGGTTCGTGGCTCCCGAAGTCCACAGGCAGAGATTCACGCTGGTGACCCCCGGGCAAAGGGTCCCAAGACTCCGCGATCCAGGGGATCCGCGATGAAAGATCCGTTTGAATTATATAAAATTAGGAGAGCCATAGATGGGATAGACAGTCAGAACCTTTCTCCCAGGGTGGAGATGTCAAAGATTAGGGCGGCACGGTGGCGCAGCAGTAGAGTTGCTGCCTTATAGAGCTAGAGACATGGGTTCGATCCTGACTACGGGTGCTGTCTGTACGGTGACCTGCGTGGGTTTTCTCCAGCTACGTTTCCTCCCACACTGTGAGGTGCATGTTTGCAGGTTCACTGGCTGCGGTAAAATTGTAAATTGTCCCTCGTGTGTAGGTTAGTGCTAGTGTACAGGGTGATCACTGGTTGGAGCGGATTCGTGGGACCAAAGGGCCTGTTTACACGCTGTATCTCTAAACTAAAGTACATTTATAGGCCAAATGCCCAGAATTGTGTCAAGAGTAGGGGAATCGAGAATCAGAGGACATAGTTTTACGGTGAGATGGGAAAGATTTATAGGAACCCAAGGGGTAACTTCCTTACACAAAGGGTGGTGGGTGTATGGATGGAACTGGCAGAGGAGGTAGTTGAGGCAAGTACTATTGCAATGTGTAAGAAACATTTAGACAGGTACATTTAGACAGGGCTATGGGCCAAACACAGGCAGGTGGGGCTGGTATGGGTGGGAGATGTTGGTCGGAGTGGCCAAGTTGGGGTGAAGGGTCTGTTCCTATGTTGTACTGTTGTATATAGACACAAAATGCTGGAAGGAATGGGTGGCGTTTCGGGTTGAGACCTTCCTTCAGAAGTCTGAAGCTTGAAGAAAAGTCTCGAGTCGAAACGTCACTCATTCCTGCTCTCCAGAGATGCTGCTCATCCCGCTGAGTTACTCCAGCTTTTCAAGTCAAGTCAAAAGAGTTCATTGTCATGTGTCCCAGATAGGACAATGAAATTCATTCTTTGCTTCAGCACAACAGAATATAGTAGGCATAAATATAGAACAGATCAGTGTGTCCATATACCACTATATAAATATATACACACATCAATAAAAAAGCAGATCAAGTGCAAATAAACAGATAATGGTCTATTCATGTTCAGAAATGTGTTTCAGTTGAGTTTAATAGCCTGATCGCAGTGGGGAAGTAGCTATTTCTGAACCTGGACGTTGCAGTCTTCAGGCTCCTGTACCTTCCACCTGAAGGTAACGGGGAGATGAGTGTGTGGCCAGGATGGTGTGGGTCTTTGATGATACTGCCAGCCTTTTTGAGGCAGCAACTGCGATAGATCCCCGCAATGGCAGGAAGGTCAGAGCCGATGATGGACTGGGCAGTGTTTGCTACTTTTTGTAGTCTTTTCCGCTCCTGGGCGCTCAAGTTGCCGAACCAAGCCACGATGCAACCGGTCAGCATGCTCTCTACTGTGCACCTGTAGAAGTTAGAGAGAGTCTTCCTTGACATAGCAACAAACCAGCATCTGCATTTCCTTCCTGCACTGCGCTGTGGTCTGTTCATTAAAGTAGAACCTTAGGATAGTTCCTTCCACAAGACTGTGCAGATTGGATTCTCTCACCACAGTCAGAACACATTCTCCACAAGTGGGTGTGAAACCATAACCTTCTGACTCAGAGGTAAGGCTGTCACCGCTGAGCTGAGGCTGATCTGGATCACAAACTGAGTCACCGAACAGTGGGGGGGTTTGCGTTGGGAGGCTGGGTGAGACTGTGGATCAAGAAGGTGGTGTTTCACCAAGGTGTCCCATGCAACCTGTTATTTTATCAAAAATAATTTTAATCAACTATTTACCAAAATGATTTGTGCAGTACAAAAATACAAACCAACCCACCACCCTAATACAAAATGAAGCAAATATTCATAAATATTGAATATTAAATTACCATTCCCCCATCATTATTGAGGATTCATTCCACCTCCCCGTGGTGCCCAGCGGTCCCGGAAATCCCCCAGGGCGCCCGTGGCTAGCACGTGGTCCCTCTCTAAAACGGCCCGGGCGCGGACGCATCAGCCGGCTCGAGCACAGCCCTCTTCTGCCGGGCGCCGTGACTCGCGGAGGGTCAGCTTGGCCAGGCCCAGGAGCAACAAAGGTTGCCAACTGTCCCATATTACCTGGGACATCCCGTATATTGGGCTAAATTGGTTTGTCCCGTATTTGACCGCTACTACTCGGGTCGGATCCGAGCGCCACGTCCGGCCCCGCCTCACCCGTCCCGACGTAGTGCAGCCCATGGAGTGCAGCAGCGGTAGCCCCTCGCCCATGGCCCCGACGGCCGGCAGCCCGGCCAGCTGTCCGACCTTCAGACCTTCGCTTACCGCCGACACAGACCACCACCCCTCCTTCTCATGGCCGATCATCGGTTCATGAGTTGGATGGGGTGTTGGTCATTGCGCGTGACGTCGCCCGGGCCAAAACTCCTCAGCTGGCCGCCGCTGGCTGGGCTTCGTGTGCAGTCCAGCACCCGGGCCAACTCATCATTCACCCAGCCACGGCCAAGTCGGTCAACGAATTTCCGTCGGGAATTTGTTCCGTATTTTGACCTTTTGTCCCTTATTTGGGAGTGAGAAAGTTGGCAACCCTAGGAGCAACCCAACCAAGACACCTTCAGATGTACCCTCTCCGCTACGCCCAGGGTGTCCAAAGATGAGGGTGGTGGGTGTGAAGGCGAGGAGCAGCCCCTGTAGATATTGGAACAGGGGCTGCAACCTCACGCACTCCGTACATACATGATACACGGACTCATCCAGCCCGTAAAAGTCCCATCATGCAACCTGTTTGTGAGGCCCAGTGCAAATTGGAGGAACAGCACCTCATATTTCGCTTGGACAGCTTACACCCTTGACTTCTCCAACTTCAAGTAACCCTTGCTTTCCCTCTCTCTCCATCCCTCCCCCATTCCAGTTCTCTGACCAGTCTGACTGTCTCCGACTACATTGGATCTCTGTTTGATTTCTCGTCACCTTCCCCAAGATAACAATAATCTATTCTACATTTTCCTTGAACCTCATTTCTTTCGATCTCTTACCCGTCCTTATCCCTGTGTCTCCCTCTCCCCTGATGCTCAATCTGAAGAAGGTTCTCGGCCCGAAACGTCGCCCATTCCTTCTCTCTCCAGAGACGCTGCCTGACCCGCGGATTTACTCCAGCAACACGAGTCTATCTTCAGTGTAAACCAGCATCTGCAGTTCCTTCCTGCACAACCTGGGCCTTGCCAAGCTGGTCATCCGCGACTCACAGTGCCAGGAGGAAGAGGGGCTGCCCGAGCCGGCTGCCTGCCCCTTGTCCGGGGTTACGTCCGCTCCCGGGTGGTACTAGAGAGGGGATTATGTGCCGTCCACGGGCACCCTGGGGGATTTCCGGGACCGCTGGGCACCGCGGGGGCTGAAATACATCCTGAACAAGGATTGTTGGTTAATATAATTATATATTCAAAGGCCTCCCTTTGATCTGGTATTTTGTTGGTTCACATGCTTGATCAATGGCGCTTTATCATTAATGTTTTATTATTGTTAATGTTTAGTGTTTTCTGAGTCATTCGTAACTGTCACCGTATGTCATGTTGTTACTTGTGGGCGGAGCACCAAGGCAAATTCCTTGTATGTGAATACTTGGCCAATAAACTTACTTACTTAATTACTTAAGAATATTTGTTTTACTTGCATTATGGTTATTGGGATACGGGTGTCAGAGGTTACGGAGAGAAGGCAGGAGTATGGGGTCAGGAGGGAGAGATACAGTAGATCAGCCATGATTGAATGGCGGAGTAGACTTGATGGTCCGAATGGCCTCATTCTGCTCCTATCACTTATGACCGTATGATCATATTGATATTGTTTTGTATTGTTTCATATTATTGTAAAAACTTTATTTTTTGATTTTTTTAAATAACTTAGTCACAGAGCAATGGGAGGTTTAGAGTGGGAGGTTGATCTGTGACTGTGAGTCGAGCAGGTGTCAATGGAGAGTCAAGGAGCCAGGAAATGTGGTGCAGGACACTGAACCTTTGCGATCGCTCAGTGTTATTGAAAGCAGAAGACTGCAGGAGGGCTGTGGGAATGCTGACCCAGTGAACAAGTCATAGTTATAAAACATGGAACATAGGACAGGTCACCTCATGAACAGGCGGCACGGTTGCGCAGCGTTAGAGTTGCTGCCTTACGGCGCCAGAGACCCTGGTTCGATCCTGGCCACGGGTGCTTGTCTGTACGGAGTTTGTACGTTCTCCCCGAGACCTGCGTGAATTTTTTCCGTGATCTCTGGTTTCCTCCCACACTACGAAGACATACAGGTTTGTAGGTTAATTGGCTCGTTATAAATGTAATAAATGTAAATTGTCCCTAATGTGTGCAGGATAGTGTCAATGTGCGGGGATCGCTGGTCGGTGTGGACTCGGTAGGCCAAAGAGCCTGTTTCCACGCTGTATCTCTAAAAATAAGATCGGCCCTTTGATCCACAATGGTGCCAATTCCAACGCATCAGTCTGAAGAAGGGTCACGGCCCGAAACGTCACCTATTCCTTCTCTCCAGAGATGCTGCCTGTCCTGCTGAGTTACTCCAGCATATGGTGTCCAACACTTATCTACCCATACATAAATCCCTCCATTCCTTGCATATCCATGTGCCTATCCAAAAGTCTTTAAAATGTCACTATCTTAGAAACATAGAAACATAGAAACATAGAAAATAGGTGCAGGAAACATAGAAACATAGAAATTAGGTGCAGGAGTAGGCCATTCGGCCCTTCGAGCCTGCACCGCCATTCAATATGATCATGGCTGATCATCCAACTCAGTATCCCGTACCTGCCTTCTCTCCATACCCCCTGATCCCCTTAGCCACAAGGGCCACATCTAACTCCCTCTTAAATATAGCCAATGAACTGGCCTCAACTACCCTCTGTGGCAGAGAGTTCCAGAGATTCACCACTCTCTGTGTGAAAAAAGTTCTTCTCATCTCGGTTTTAAAGGATTTCCCCCTTATCCTTAAGCTGTGACCCCTTGTCCTGGACTTCCCTAACATCGGGAACAATCTTCCTGCATCTAGCCTGTCCAACCCCTTAAGAATTTGTAAGTAAGGAGTAGGCCATTCGGCCCTTCGAGCCTGCACCGCCATTCAATATGATCCTCATTATATTTCCTCATATATATTTCCTCATCTCGGTCCTAAAAGATTTCTTCCTTATCCTTAAACTGTGACCCCTTGTTCTGGACTTCCCCAACATCGGGAACAATCTTATCTGCCTCCACCATCACCCCCTGCAGCACATTCCAGGTACTCACCACTCTCTGTGTAAGAAAACCTGCCCCGCACATCTACTTTAAACTATGCCCCTCTCACCTTAAAGCTACGCCTTCTGGTATTATCAGGTTTGGGAACAGCTCCATCCAAGACCATAACAAATTGAAGAGAAATGTGGATGTAGCCAAGACCATCGCACAAACCAATTCCCTGCCATTGATTCCATCTACACCTCGCGCTGCCTCAGCAAGGCCAGCAGCATAATCAAGGACGAGTCGCACCCTGGCCACTCCCTCTTTTCCCCACTCCCATCTGGGAAAATAAATGTGATAACACACACCTCCAGATTCAGGGACAGTTTCTTCCCAGCTGTTATCAGGCAACTGAACCATCCTAACAACAACTAGAGAGCGGTCCTGACCAAAGATCCTATAGCGAGCAAGATAGATCATGCGACGAAAAAGACGTAGTACGGTCATGGGCAGATTCATGGGTAATTTTCGGCCCCATTTCCGTAACCGGCTCCCGTCTGGAGCAAAGATACTAGTGCGGAGACGGAAGCCGGTTACGGAAACATCCTCGTAAAAATAAAAATTCTTTGGTAAAAATCTTCTCCTCATTTTCAGAATTATAATTTATTAACACAAACTGTTCCCCCGCAACGTTGATTACACTGCGAGTCGGGTCGGGTCGGGTCGGGTCAGGTCGGGTCGGTCGGGTTACCGAAATGGATGAAAAAAAGGCCCACGTACCGCTCCGTTGCATACTACACGTCAGCCCATTGCATTTAGAAGGAGTGGTCTATCTTGCTCCGCTATGGGATCTTTGGTCCTGACCTACCATCTACCTAATTGGATACCCTTGGACTATCTTTAATCGGACTTTACTAGACTCTATCTTCCACAAAATGTAATTCCCTTTATTATGTATCAGTAGTCTAAGGATGGCATGACTGTAATCATGTATTGTCTTTCTGCTGACTGGATAGCACGCAGCAGAAGCTTTTCACTGTACCTCGGTACACGTGTCAATACTCGAAACTGAACTAAAACTGTAATCAAGGACTAGAGTTTGACAACATCTTGCTTCATTCTTGTGCGCGTTCCCCTGTGAGATAATTTGGCAATACAACTTTCAAAAAATGAAATCCAGCTGAAACATTCGGTATTAATTCAAATCAATTTCAGTTTGAAATATTATATTTATAAAGAGAAAATTCTGTTTATTTAGAGCTTTAGGATGTGCTGCAAGTAATTATGTCTTTGGGATTTAAAGTTGTGATGTGGGAAACAAGGCAGGAAATCTTGCATGACAATGGTCAAGCAATATGTTTCAGAAGCTATAGCAGAAGTCCTGCGAAACCACACACGTCGTAGAGCTATAGAGCATAGAACAAGGGCGGCACGGTGGCGCAGCGGAAGAGTTGCCACCTTACAGCGCCGGAGACCCGGACTCCATCCCGACTACGGGGCTTCTAAACTAAACTAAACTAAATTGAACTGAACTACGCATAGAACAGGGAACATAGAACATAGAACATGGAACAGGGAACACGGAACATGGAACAGGGAACATGGAACATGGAGCATGGAACATAGAACATAGAACATGGAACACGGAACAGGGAACATGGAACATGGAACATAAAACATAGAACATAGAACAGGGAACATGGAACATGGAACATAGAACAGGGAACATGGAACATGGACCATAGAACAGGGAACATGGAACAGGGAACAGGGAACAGGGAACATGGAACATAGAACAGGGAACATGGAACATGGAACAGGGAACAGGGAACAGGGAAGAGGGAACATGGAACATAGAACAGGGAACATGGAACATGGAACAGGGAACAGAGAACATGGAACAGGGAACAGGGAATATGCAACATGGAACATAGAACAGGGAATATGCAACATAGAACATGGAACATGGAATAGGGAACATGGAACATGGAACAGGGAATATGGAACAGGGAATATGGAACATGGAACAGGGAACATGGAACAGGGAAAAGGGAACATGGAACATGGAACATGGAACATGGAACAGGGACTATGGAACATGGAACAGGGAAAAGGGAACATGGAACATGGAACATGGAACATGGAACAGGGAACAGGGAATATGGAACAGGGAATATGGAACATGGAACAGGGAACGTGAAACATGGAACAGGGAACGTGAAACATGGAAGATGGAACAGGGAACCGGGAATATGGAATATAGAACAAGGAAAAAGGAATATAGAACAGAGACTTGATGGGCTGAATGGCCTAATTCTGCTCCGAGAACTTATGAAGTCATTAGTTGGCGACAACAGATACAAAAGCAAAGGGTCGGTAAGTGGACTCGGGGCCTTACCTTCCATCTTTTACGTCCTTTTATTCTGAGGCTGTGCCCTCTGGTCCTAGATTCTCTCACTAGTGGAAGCATCCTCTCCACATCCACTCTACCCAGGCCTTCCACTGTACCTCGGTACATATGTGATAAGAAAGAACACTGTCTCTCTAAAGTCATTCTCCTGCCTGCTACCCATAGCCTTTGATGCCCTTACTAACAAAGAACTAGTCAAGACCCCTTTAAAAATTAAGATGAAGAATAGTAGTAAAACTTTGCATCTATTCAGCACCGACCAAAAGGATTAGTTTAGGTTTGTTTAGAGATACTGTGCATAAAAACACCTTTCGGCCCACCGAGTCCGCACCAACCAGAGATCTCCCCACACTATTATAACTTCATAAGTGATAGGAGCAGAATTAGGCCATTCGGTCCACCTACTCCGCCATTCAATCATGGCTGATCTATCTTTCTCTCTCTACGCCATTCTCCTGCCTTCTCCCCATAACCCCTGACACCCGTTCTATACATAGTATTCTACACACCAGGGACAAGTTACTTTTTCTTTAACCGAAGCCAATTAACCTACAAGTCTGTGCGTCTTTGGAGTGTGGGAGGAAACCGAAGCACCCGGTGAAAACCCACGTAAGTCACTGGGAGAACGTTCAAACGCCATACAGACAGCACCCATAGTCGGGATCGAACCCGGGTCTCTGGTGCTGTAATGGGCCTGGCCCAGTCAGGCGATTTTTCAGCCTGAAAAACCGGGAACTGGAACGGCAACTGTCAGAGTGGAGAAGGGGGGAGAAGGAGTGGAGACAACTTTTAAGAAACCAGAGATACACGGCTGTGAAGCTCGGCGGACATTTAACATTACCGGTCGGTTATCCTTGGTTCTGAAAACTACTGCTTATGTTTTTCTTCCCCAATGAGCCAATGAAATTCACCGGTCAGCACCGGCTACAACCTACGAGAACCTTCGACCTCCTGGCGACCCACCTACGGCACGAGAATTCTCGCTACTCTCCATGGCGGCTTCATTCTGGTCACCGCTAATTTTTCAACATGCTGTAAAATTCACGGCGACCATAATGAGGCCGCGATTAGTTCCCAGAATGCAGGAACTCCTCACGACCATGACGACGACTCCCCGGCAACCAACATGGCGAACATGTGGCGACCTTGTGGCGACTGCATAGTCTCTTGCAGTCGCCTAAAACGTTGCCTTAGTGGGAGAGGCCCATAAGGCAGCAACTCTACCTCTGCGCCATCGTGCCGCCCCCTAGTGGGATTAGCGGGAAGAGGTGCCACCATATCGGTGGGGCTAGTAGTAACTGGACATGTGGGACACTTCAGTAACTGAGAACGGAAGGAGTGAATTATTCAGCAGATGCATCAAATTATCTGTGTAAGATTCCTGGCACATTGAACTGTGAAATAACTCATACTATTGTTAACAGCCTTATCTCATCACTTAGTTAAGGATCTGGCGGCCTCAATCAATATAACATGAAACATGCCTTTAGGCAACTTTGCCTCCACTCCAGCACATTCTAGTTGTAACACCTTCACACGCTCAAAGTAAACTGTTTGAGTCAATATTGGGTGTTCATGTTTCAGTTATATAAGACATTGGTTTCATTTTTGTTTAGTTTAGTTTAGTTTAGTTTAGTTTAGTTTAGTTTAGTTTAGTTTAGTTTAGTTTAGTTTAGTTTAGTTTAGTTCAGTTTAGTTTAGTTTAGTTTAGAGATACAGCACAGGAACACATCGACCAGCGATCACCCAGTACACTAACACTATCCCACACACTAGGGACTATTTGTAATTCTTACCAAAGCCAATTTATCTACAAATCCTGCACATCTTCGGAGTGTCAAGACAAGACAGAGTTTTATTGTCATGTATCCCAGATAGGACAATAAAATTCTTGCTTGCTGCAGCACCACAGAATATGTAAAAATAATACGGAACAGGAGATAAAAGTTCAGTGTGTCTATAGACCAAAGACCATGTCTCCTCAGATCCTGGTGAACTTCTACCGCTGCACCATCGAGAGCATCCTTACCAACTGCATCACAGTATGGTATGGCAACTGCTCTGTCTCCGACCGGAAGGCATTGCAGAGGGTGGTGAAAATTGCCCAACGCATCACCGGTTCCTCGCTCCCCTCCATTGAGTCTGTCCAAAGCAAGCGTTGTCTGCGGAGGGCGCTCAGCATCGCCAAGGACTGCTTTCACCCCAACCATGGACTGTTTACCCTCCTACCATCCGGGAGGCGCTACAGGTCTCTCCATTGCCGAACCAGCAGGTCGAGGAACAGCTTCTTCCCGGCGGCTGTCACTCTACTCAACAACGTACCTCGGTGACTGCCAATCACCACCTCCCCCCGGACACTTATTATTATTTATTCAAATCATTTGCTATGTCGCTCTTCCAGGGAGATGCTAAATGCATTTCGTTGTCTCTGTACTGTACACTGACAATGACAATTAAAATTGAATCTGAATCTGAGTCTGAATCTGAATATACACAATAAATAAACACATAAAGTGCAATAGGCTGTTATTGTTCAGAGTTTGTTTGATGTCGTGTTTAATAACCTGATGGCTGTGGGGAAGAAGCTGTTCCTGAACCTCGATGTACCAGATTTCAAGCTCCTGTACCTTCTGCCTGATGGCAACGGAGAGATGAGTGTGTGGCTAGGATGGTGTGGGTGCTTGATGATGTTGACAGCCTTTTTCGGTAGGCGGCGCGACTCTCGTCAGCAGCGGCCTCTGCAGCCCGTCTGCGTTTTTATTATTTTTTGTCTATGTTTTTATGTAGTTTTTGTTATTTTTTGTTGGGGTGTGTGTGTGTGGGGGGGGGGGGGGGGGGGGGGTGGGGGTTGGGAGGGAGGGGGTAACTTTTAAATCTCTCCCTACACGGGAGACCCGACCTTTTCTTTGTCGGGTCACCGTTGTCGTTGGGGCTGCAACGAGGAGCGGCCTCCAACAGGAGAAGACCGGAGGCTCTGGTGCCGATGACTCACCTCACCGTCGCGGAGCTGGCCGAGTCCAGAGCGGGTGGAGCGGTGGTGGAGCGCTGCTGCTGCTGCGGCCCGACCTCCGGAGATTCGGAGGCTGCTACTGCAGGTCTGGTGGACGGCGGCACCGGGAGCCCGCGGGTCCCTGGAGGGAGACAGCTTTTCAGGGCTCCCGCAACGCGACTTCTCCAGCCCGAGTTGCGGGGTGGAAGAGCTCCTGGAGCGGGGCCTTACAGCACAGCCCCGCGCGGCTTGGAATGGCCGCGGGACTCTGCGAGCGCAAGCCGGAGGCTCCAACATCAAGAACCCGGTGTGCGATCTTGCATCACCCGGCGTGGCTTTAATGGCCGCGGGACAATCGCCATCGCCAGCCGGGGGCTTTGACTTTGACTCTGATATCGGGGGGGGGGAGAGTGCAGTGGAGAGATACGTTTTTTTGGCCTTCCATCACAGCGATGTGATGGATGTTTATGTAAATTATGTTGTGTCTTGGGTCTATTTGTTTGTAATGTATGGCTGCAGAAACGGCATTTCGTTTGGACCTCAAGGGGTCCAAATGACAAATAAATTGAATTGAATTGAATTGAATTGAATTGAATTGAATTGAATTGAATTTTGAGGCAGCGACTGCGATAGATCCCTTTGATGGTGGGGAGGTCAGAGCCGGTGATGGACTGGGCAGTGGTCACAACCTTCTGCAATCCTTTCCGCTCCTGGACGTTCAAGTTACCAAACCAGGCCACAATGCAACCGGTCAGCATGCTCTCTACTGTGCACCTGTAGAAGTTCGAGAGAGTCCTCCGTGACAAACCGACTCTCCGTAATCTTCTCAGGGAGTAAAAGCGCCGATGTGCCTTCTTGGGAGGAAACCGGAGCACCCAGAGAAAACCCACACGGTCACGGGGAGAACGTGCAAACTCCGTACAGACAGCACCCATTGTTGGGATGGAACCCAGGACTTGCCCTGCACATCTCCTTTAAACTTTGCCCCTCTCACTTCAAGCTATACCCTCCAGTGTGTACGATTGTGTTAGCGTACGGGGTGATCGCTGGTCGGTGTCGCCTCAGTGGGACAAAGGGACTGATTCCACTATCTAGGTCCAAAAATAAAAACTAAAGCACAATCCTATCAGCCCACAATGTTTGTGTCGAACATGATGCCATGTTAAACTGATCTCCTCTGCCTGTACATGATCCATATCCCTCCGTTCCCTGCACTTCCATGTACTTGTCTAAACGCCATTTAAACGCCACTATCTCACTAAAGAGAGCGAATTTAATACAGCAAGTCAAGAGTGTTTTATTGCCTAATGTCCCAGATAGAACAATGAAACTCTACCTTGTAACAGCATAACAGAATATGTAAATATAGTACACTGTAAACAATATAATAAATTAATTTTATTATTATTAATGTTTAGTGTTTTCTGAGTCATTCGTAACTGTCACTGTATGTCATGTTGTTACTTGTGGGCGGAGCACCAAGGCAAATTCCTTGTTTGTGAATACTTGGCCAATAAACTTACTTACTTACTTAAAAAGTTCCTTATTAATATATATATATATTTATTTATATGTACATATGCACACACATTATTGTTCGTTTATTATTATGTGCATGCATGTGCATGTATATATATGCGCGCACACAAATATATATACACACACACATCAGTGGATATTTTTAAGGCAGGGTTAGACAAATTCTTGATTAGAACAAATGTCAAGGGTCATGGGGAGAAGTCAGGGGAATGGGATTAGGAGGCAGAGATCAGCCATGATTGAATGGCGGAGTAGACTCGCTGGGCCGAATGGCCCAATTCCACTCCTAGAACTTGTGAACATACGCACACACACACACACACACACACACACACACACACACACACACACACACACACACACACACACACACACACACACACACACACACACACACACACACACACACACACACACACACACACATGTAAAAAGAACTGAACAATAATAGAACAAAAAGGACCACACCAACGCGCCCAAGCTCAGGACGTTCAGAGCTTATTTGGAGGTTGTGTTGGAAGGAACTGCAGATGCTGGTTTACACCAAATATAGACATAAAAAGCCAGAGCAACTCAGCAGGACAGGCAGCATCTCTGGAGAGAAGGAATGGGCGACATTCGGGTCGAGACCCTTCTTCAGACTGGTCAGGGGAAAGGGGAATGAGAGATATAGACGATGATGTGGAGAGATAAAGAACAATGAATGAATACTGGGGTTACTTGAAGTTAGAGAATGACTGACTGTTTTACTTTAGTTAGAGAATGAATGAATGAATAAGTTTATTGGCCAAGTATTCACATACAAGGAATTTGCCTTGGTGCTCCGCCCGCAAGTGACAACGACATACAGTGACAGTTAGGATTGACACATAAAACATTAAACATTCATAATAAAACATGATTAATTAAATATGTGAGTTAAATAAAATACCAGAGCAAAAGGAGGCTACAGACTTTTGGTTATTGAGTAGAGCTACTACTCGTGGAAAAAAGTTGTTTTTATGTCTGGCTGCGGTGGCTTTGACAGTCCGGAGTCGATATTCATACCGCTGGGCTGTAAGTTGCCCAAATGAAATATGAGATGCTGTTCCTCCAAGTTGCGTTCAGTCTCACTCTGACAGTGGAGGTTGTAGTGTTTAATAGCCTATGGCAGTTTCAGCACCAAAGAGTCTGGCAATGATACAAATTGGCCGTTTCGTCTAATCCATTTTGTGGAACTGTGACAGCTCGAGAAACTGACTGTTGCAATCGCAACGCCACGATGGGTCGATAATGGAAGTGGTTTAGGGTGTTAGATAAAGTTTAGCCCTGCAAACACTTTGTGATGCCGTGGATGCCCTGGTTGGGTTTGTTCCTGGGCCTGGCCAAGCTGGCCATTCGCCAGTCACAGCGCCAGGCGGAAGAGGGCTCTGCCCGAGCCGGCTGTCTGCCCCTTTTCCAGGGTTACGTCTGCGCCTGGGTGGTGTTAGAGAGGGACTGCGCGCTGTCCACGGGCACCCTGGAGGATTTCTGAAACCGCTGGGCGGTGGAACTAATCCTCAATAAGGATGGGGAAATAGTTATTTAATATTTAGCATTTAAGAATTGGCGTGGACGTGGTTGGGCCAACGGGCCCTGTTTCCGTGCCGTATCTCAAAGCCTGGCACGCGATCGGTTGCTTTAGGTGAGGGGGCAGGGGTTGAGTTGCAGATGGATGGACCAAGGCCAGAGGTGAGCAGGAGACAAACGGGTGTGAGAGGAGAAGAGAAGAGGCGAGAGAAGAGTGAGGAATGGGGTTGGGAGGGAGGGATAGATCAGCCGTGATTGGAATGGCGGAGTAGACGTGATGGGCATTGAGGACATGAACAAGATGCCAAACCAATCTCATCTGCCTGCATGTGATCCGTATCCCTCCATTCCATGTGCCTATCCAAAAGCCTCTTAAACACCACTACCGCATCGGCCTCCATCACCACCCCTGGCAACAGGTTCTAGGCCCACACCACTCTTGTCCCACACATCTCCATTATAGACAATAGACAATAGGTGCAGGAGTAGGCCATTCAGCCCTTTGAGCCAGCACCGCCACTCAATGTGATCATGGCTGATCATCCACAATCAGTACCCCGTTCCTGCCTTCTCCCCATATCCCCTGACTCCGCTATCTTTCAGAGCCCTAACTAGCTCTCTCCTGAAAGCATCCAGAGAACCGGCCTCCACCGCCCGAGGCAGAGAGTTCCACAGACTCACAACTCTCTGTGAGAAAAAGTGTTTCCTCGTCTCCGTTCTAAATGGCTTACCCCTTATTCTTAAACTGTGACCCCTGGTTCTGGACTCTCCCAACATCAGGCACATGTTTCCTGCCTCTAGCGTGTCCAAACCCATAATAATCTTATATGTTTTAATAAGATCTCCTCTCAATCTCATCCTTCTAAACCCCAGTGTATACAAGCCCAGCCGCTCCATTCTCTCAGCATATGAGATCATGGCTTTGTATCATGGTGGTGGGTTTGTTTGTATTATTTTGTAATGTACATATAATTTTTGTAAATAATTCATTAAATTTATTTTTGTTAAACAAAAGCACGTTCAATCTCTATCAATGGACAGATGGCTGTGGAGGCCAAGTCAATGCATGATTTTTAAAGCAGAGATAGATAGATTCTTGATTAGTACGGGTGCCAGAGGTCATGGGGAGAAGGTTCTGTGTAAAAAAAACTTGCCCTCCACATCTCCTTTAAACTTTGCCACTCTCAGACCAAACTTATACCTCTCGTGTAGGAACTGCAGATGCTGGTTCAAACCGAAGATAGACACAAAATGGTGGAGTACCTCAGGGTTGAGACCTTTCGTCAGACTTGTCAGGGGAAAGGGAAAGGAGAGATATAGACCATGATGTAGAGAGATACGGAATAAATGAAAGAAAGGTCGAGACCCTTCTTCAGGCCCTCTCCCCCAAGTCAGAAGAAGGGTCTCGACCCGAAACGTCAACCATTCCTTCTCTCCAGAGATGATGCCTGTCCCGCTGAGTTACTCCAGCATTTTGTGTCTCTTCTGTACCCTCTAGTATCTGACATTTTCAGCTTAACTGATTGTTGCCGGATTTAATTATTCATAAGAATAATTTTTTATTCAAGATTTAGTGAGATACAGCATGGAAACAGGCCCTTCGGTCCACCGAGACTATGCCGACCATCGATCACCCATATACTCGTTCTATGTTACACTCCTTTGAAATCCTACACACAGGGCGGTCACGGTGGCGCAGTGGTAGAGTTACTAACTTACAGCAAATGCAGCGCCGAGGACCCAGGTTCCATCCCGACTACGGGTGCTGTCTGTACGGAGATTGGACGTTCTCCCCGTGACCTGCGTGGTTTCCTCCCACACTCCAAAGACGTGCGGGTTTGTAGGTTAATTGGCTTGGTGTAAATGTTTAAAAAAATTGTCCCTAGTGGGTGTAGGATAGTGTTAATGTGCGGGGATCGCTAGTCGGCGCGGACCCGGTGGGCCGAAGGGCCTGTTTCCGTGCTACATCTCTAAACTAAACTAAAAACTAATCTGAACTAAACAGAGACATTTTACAGAGGCTAATTAACCTGGCGACTTGCACTTCTTTGGAATGTGGGAGGAAACCGCACCCGGGAAAAACCCATGAGTACAAACACCGTACATGCCCGTAGTCGGGATCGAACCTGGGTCTCTGGCTTTGTGAGACAGCAACTCTACCGCAGCGGCACCGTGCCGCCCTTGTATTTTAATGGTCACATTACCTGGACTTTCAGAAAGCATTTGATAAGGTCCCACATAGGAGATTAGGTGGCAAATTTAGGGTACATGGTATTGGGGGTAGAGTAAACAGAGAGTAGGGATTAACGGGTCCCTTTCAGAATGGCAGGCAGTGACTAGTGGGGTACCGCAAGGCTCGGTGCTGGGACCGCAGCTATTTACAATATACATCAATGATTTGAATGAAGGGATTCCAAGTAACATTAGCAAATTTGCAGACGACACAAAGCTCGGTGGCAGTGTGAACTGTGAGGAGGATGCCATGAGAATGCAGGGTGACTTGGACAGGTTGGGGGAGTGGGCAGATGCATGGCAGATGAAGTTTAATGCGGATAAATGTGAGGTTATCCACTTTGGTAACAAAAACAGGAAGGCAGATTACTATCTAAATGACGTCATGTTGAGAAAAGGGAAAGTACAACGGGATCTGGGGGTCCATGTACATCAGTCTATGAAAGTAAGCATGCAGGTACAGCAGGCAGTGAAGAAAGCAAATGGCATGTTGGCCTTTATAACAAGAGGAATCGAATATAGGAGCAAAGAGGTCCTTCTGCAGTTTTGGTCCCCTAATTTGAGGAAGGACATTCTTGCTATTGAGGGAGTGCAGCGTAGGTTTACAAGGTTAATTCCCTGGATGGCGGAACTGTCATATGCAGATAAAATGGAGCGTCTGGGCTTGTACACTCTGGAGTTTAGAAGGATAAGAGGGGATCTCATTGAAACATATAAGATTATTAAGGTTTTGGACATGCTACAGGCAGGAAACATGTTCCCGATGTTGGGGGAGTCCAGAACCAGGGGCCACAGTTTAAGAATAAGCAGTAAGCCAAGCCATTTAGAACGGAGATGAGGAAACACTTTTTCTCACAGAGAGTGGTGAGTCTGTGGAATTCTTTGCCTCAGAGGGCGGTGGAGGCAGGTTCTCTGGATACTTTCAAGAGAAAGCTAGATAGGGCTCTTAAAGATGGTGGAGTCAGGGGATATGTGGAGAAGGCAGGAACGGGGTACTGATTGGGGATGATCAGCCATGAACACATTGAATGGGCCGAAAGGCCTACTCCTGCACCTATTGTCTATTGTCATTGAGCCTACTCCAAACTTGCATTCATTGCTGTGTGGCATTTGTGAATGCAGGTCACAACTGTTGCTATGGAGAAGCTCTTTGCACGAGTCAGGAACTAAAAATCAAAACCATTGCAGATGCTGGCAACCTGAAATAAAAACGGAAAGTGCAGGAAAACACTCAGCAGGTTGGGCAACATCTGTGGAAAGAGAAGCACAGATAACGTCTCAAGCGTTTCCTGCAAACAAGACAGTCTGGAGTTCAAGATTTAGTTAGTGTTTTGTGATGCACAAGTGCCTGATGGCTGCAGGGAAGAAGCTGCACCTGAACCTGGACTTTACAGTTTTCAGGCTCCTGTACCTTCTTCCCAATGGCAGTGGTGAAACGAGTGCGTGGCCAGGATGGTGTGGTTCTCTGACGATGCTGGCTGCCTTTTTTAGGCAGCGACTCCAATAGATCCCAATGTAATCCAATGGTTCTTAAGTTCATAAGTGACAGGAGCAGAATGAAGCCATTTGGCCCATCAAGTCTATTCTGCCATTCAATCATGGCTGATCTATCTCTCCCTCCAACCCCCATTCTCCTGCCTTCTCCCCGATAATCACCTGACCCCCGTACTCTCCGAGAATCGCGCTGTCTCTACCTTAAAAATATCCACTGACTTGGCCTCCACAGCCTTCTGTGGCAAAGAATTCCACAGATTCACCACCCCCTGGATAGTTAGGACAGGTTTGGAGGGATGTGGGCCAAATACGGGCAGGTGGGACTAGGGTAGCTGGGACATGTTGGCCGGTGTGGGCAAGTTGGGCCAAAGGGCCTGTTTCCATGCTGTATCACTCTATGACTATGACTCTGTCTAAAGAAATTCATCCCAAAGTGATGAGGTCTGAAGTTGAACATCATAAAAAATGTATTATCATCAGGGAATTTTTGCGTCAGCTTTTCTTTTGAAGCCCCGTTCTGTTTGTACTAGTTGGAAAATCATAGCAATAGAGGAATTATTAGATTAGTTTAGTTAAGTCTAGCTTAGAGATACAGCGCGGAAACAGGCCCTTCGGCCCACTGAATTCGCGCCGACCAGCGATCCCCGCACATTAACACTATCCTTCACCCACTAGGGAGAATTTTTACATTTACCAAGCCAATCATCCTACAAGCCTGTACGTCTTTGGAGCGTGGGAGGAAACTGAAAATCTCAGAGAAAACCCACGCAGGTCACGGGGAGAACGTACAAAGTCCGTATGGACAGCGCCCGTAGTCAGGATCGAACCCGAGTCTCTGGCGCTGTTTTTGCTGTAAGGCAGCAACTCTACCGCTGCGCCACCGTGACCGCCCTAATTATTGAAGGTTTCCTCCTTAGGTGGCACAACGACTAGAGGTTAGAATTGCTGCCTTACCCAGATTCAATCCTGACCTCGGGTCCTGTCTGTGTGGAGTTTGCTGGTTCTCCCTGTGGGATTTTGCCGGGTTTCCCCCCACACAGCGATGCAGCGGTAGAGTTACTGCCTTACAGCACTGAGAGCGCCGGCTACCAGGGTTCGATCCCAACTATGTGTCTTTGTCTGTACGGAGTTTGTACTAAATAAAACCCACGCAGGTCACGGGGAGAACGTACAAACTCCGTACAGACAGCGCCCATAATCAGGATTTAACCTGGGTCTCTGGCGCTGTGATGCAGCAACTCCCACGCTGCGCCACGGGTCCCTTTTGTTAAACAATTAATCAGTCTGATGAATATACCTAGCAAGGTGACATTTCTTCTTCAGACACTTCTAATCCCTGCCACAGATAGAAACATAGAAAATAGGTGCAGGAGTAAGCTATTCGGCCCTTCGAGCCAGCACCGCCATTCAATGTGATCATGACTGATCATCCACAATCAGTACCCCGTTCCTGCTTTTTCCCCATATCCCTTGATTCCATTAGCCCTGAGAGCTAAATCTAACTCTCTCTTGAATACATCCCATGAATTGGCCTCCACTGCCTTCTGTGGCAGAGAATTCCACAGATTCACAATCTTCTGGGTGAAAAGGTTTTTCCTCATCTCAGTCCTAAATGGCCTACCCCTTATTCTTAAACTGTGACACTGGCCGTATCATCAAAGACCCACACCATCCTGGCCACACACTCATCTCCCTGCTACCTTCAGGTAGAAGGTACAGGAGCCTGAAGACTGTAACAACCAGGTTCAGGAATAGCTACTTCCCCACAGCCATCAGGCTATTAAACCTGGCTCGGACAAAACTCTGATTATTAATAACCAATTATCTGTTATTTGGACGTTTATTTATTCATGTGTGTATATATTTATATTAAGGTATATGGACACACTGATCTGTATTGTGGTAAATGCCTACTATGTTCTGTGTGCTGAAGGAAAGCAAGAATTTCATTGTCTTATACAGGGACACATGACAATAAAATCACTTGAACTTGAACTTGACCTCTGGTGCTGGACTTCCACACGGTATTGCCTTTCCGCTGACTGGTTAACAAACAACAAAAGCTTTTCCCTGTACCTCGGTACACGTGACAATAAACCGAACTGAAACTGAGACATCTGGTAATGAGTTTATCGGCAGCCATGTGGGAGTGATCTGCATGCTGAGGCCGTTAAACCCTTTTGAATGTCAGTGAAGTGCTGGCACAGATGCATTCTGCTGTGATATTACCCGCCTCGACTACCTCCTGCAGCAACAGCTCATTCCTTACACACATCACCATTTGTGTGAGAAACATTACTCCTCAGATTCCTATTCCCCCCTCTCCCCGACTCTCAGTCTGAAGACCGGTCTCGACCCGAAACGTCATGCACTCCTTCTCTCCAAAGGTGCTGCCCGTCCCGCTGAGTTACTCCAGCATCACGTGTCTATATTTGGTTTAGCTTTTGCCGTTCAGTTCGTTGGGTGGCACAGCGGTAGAGTTGCTGCCTCACAGCGCCAGAGACACGGGATCGATCCTGACTATAGACAATAGACGATAGACAATAGACAATAGGTGCAGGAGTAGGCCATTCGGCCCTTCGAGCCAACACCGCCATTCAATGTGATCATGGCTGATCATCCCCAATCAGAACCCTGTTCCTGCCTTCTCCCCATATGCCCTGACTCGGCTATTTTTGAGCCCTTTCTAGCTCTCTCTTGAAAGCATCCAGAGAACCTGCCCCCACCGCCCTCTGAGGCAGAGAATTCCACAGACTCACCACTCTCTGTGAGAAAAAATGTTTCCTCGTCTCAGTTCTAAATGGCTTACACCTTATCCTTAAACTGTGGCCCCTGGTCTGGACTCCCCCATGGATAGACAACACTGTGGGTGCTGTCTGTACGGAGTTTGTACGTGACCTGCATGGATTTTCTCCGAGATCTTCGGTTTCCTCCCACACTCCAAAAGACCTCCAGGTTTGTAGGTGAATTTGCTTGGTGCATGTGTAAATTGTACCTAGTGTGTAAGATAGTGTGAAAGTGCGTGGATCGCTGGTCGGTGCGGACTCAGTGGGCCAAACGGCCTGTTTCCGCACTGTATCTCTAAACTAAACTAAACATTACAATGGTGTAAGTCCCAGGGTATTGAGCACACAGGGGATTCAGCAGCTTTCGTCAGGTGAATGTGGAAGAGCTGTTTTAAGTACGTCTGTTGTCATGAGTCTGATAATCTTACAGTTATTTTCCCGTCTGTAATGGAAAACATGCATTATAATGTCTGAATGTCTGAGAAGTACACACTTCACTAAAGGCATAATTACAATGTTAGATCATATTCATAAGATCATAAGAGATAGGAGTAGAATTAGACCAGTCGATTCATCAAGTCTACTCCGCCATTCAATCATGGCTGATCTATCTCTTCCTCCTAACCCCATTCCCCTGCCATCTCCCCATAACCTCTGACACCCGCACTAATCTAGAATCTATCTATCTGTGCCTTAAACATCTCTTTTCACAGATGTTCAATTCAAGATGGCGGACAGCGGGGGTGATGCGCCGTTGTGTATGGCCGCTCCTCCTGCTGTCCGTCCTTTCACCCTTTTTTATTTTTATTTTTAGTCCTGCTCGTATGAAATGTTTATTGGAGGACTTCTTTTATGTGGTGGGTGGGGGTGGGGAAGGGGGAAACTATTTTAACCCCAGTTCTACCTGGTCGGAGATGCGGTTTTTCTCCGAACCGCATCTTCGTCCTCTCTGTGCGGCCTAGTCGAACTGGAGCAGCGCTGGAGCGGCGTTACCTGCGGGGACTGCAGCTTCGACGGCGGTGTAGATGCTGGGACATCTACAAGGAGCGGGCGATGCCTTACCGGGTCGCCTTGCGGTAATCTCCGGGGCACTGTGACCGTCGACAGCACCGCGGAGCCTGGGATCCGAGATCGCCAGTGTCGGGGGTTCGGCCGGCGCGGCCTGTGAACTTTGGTCGTTGCAGTCTTCGGGGGGGAAGCGGCCGCTTCAGTCCTGGCCGCTGATGGACGTTCACCGACACCGATGGTCCAGCTTCACGGCAGGAGGGCCTGAAGATACCGGGCTGGCTGAGGAGGCCAGATATAGGCCCCGACCTCGGGTGGACTATGAGGGGGAGAACTGGATATTTTTGGTGCCTTCCCTCACAGTGAATTCTGCTGTGGGGGGACGTTTCATGTTGATTTCTATAGTGTACTGTTTCTGTGTCTTTTTTCTTTTTCTCTTTTTTCTCTTTTTTTGATTTATATGGATTTATTACATTGATCTGTTCAATTAATTTAATCAATCTCTGTAAAGCACTTTGGTTCAAATACTGGTTTTGTTGAAAAGTGCTATATAAATAAATATTATTATTATTATTATTAAAAAATATCCACTGATTTAGCCTCCACAGTCTTCTGTGGCAAATAATTCTACAGATTCACCACCCACCGCCTAAAGAAATAAATCTTAGAAATACATTAATATAAAATTCTCAAGGGTTTTGAGTCTGAAAGGTTTTGCGTCTGAAGAAGGGTCTCGACCCGAAACGTCACGTATTGCTTTTGTCCAGAGATGCTGTCGGACCCGCTGAGTTACTCCGGCATTTTGTGTCTATCTTCAACATAAAGTTACGTTTGTGAATGCAGTTTCCTTGACAAACGGGCTGCTGCCAAAACTCGACACGTGTAAAGGCGGCACGGTGGCGCAGCGGTAGAGTTGCTGCCTTACAGTGCCAGTGACCCGGGTTCGATCTGTCTGTATGGAGTTTGTACGTTCTCCCTGTGACCTGCGTGGGTTTTCTCCGAAATCTTCGGTTTCCTCTCACACTCCAAAGACGTACAGGTTTGTAGGTTTATTGGCTCCGGTAGTGTTAAGGGCCTGTCCCACGAGCATGCGACTCCATGTGGCAAGCACGACCTAAAGGTCCGGTCCCACCAGCATGCGCCTGCATGCGGCAAGCGCGACCAAACCAGAAGCGGGAGCCGTGCAGAGGTCGAGTGAGTGACATGAAGTTCGAGCTAAGTCCGCGGGAGGTTCGCGCGTGGCGTACGGCATCGAGGTGGCTGCGGGCCGGCAGGCCGTTGCCGCGCGGAATTTTTGAACACAGTCAGTTTTCCAGAACCCCGCCGATGTCGGGACCAGCTCCGCACAACTCAATAGGGCTCCGGCGATCGAAGTAGGACCGGCCCCGCGAGGCCGTACGGCTCAAGCGACCACGTTAGGTTGCGCTTGCCGCATGGAGTCGCATGCTGATGGGGCCGGCCCTTTAAGTCGTGCTTGCTGCATGGAGTCGCATGCTGATGGGACCGGCCCTTTAAGTCGCGCTTGCTGCATGGAGTCGCATGCTCGTGGGACAGGCCCTTTAGTGTGAGGGGATCACTGGTCGCTGCGGACTCAGTGTGCCAAGGGCCTGTTTCGTGTTGTATTTCTAAACTAAATTTAACAAAAGACTCAAGGGTAGACAAAAAATGCTAGAGAAACTCAGCGGGTGAGGCAGCATCTATGGAGAAAAGGAGTAGGCGACGTTTCGGGTTGAGACGCTTCATCAGTCTGAAGAAGGGTCTCGACCCGAAACGTCATCTACTCCTTTTCTCCATAGATGCTGACTCACCCGCTGAGTTTCTCCAGCATTTTATGACTACTTTCCATTTTTCCAGCATCTGCAGTTTCTTCTTAAACATAAAGACTCAAAGGCCTGAGTTCAGTTTAGTTTAGAGACACTGCAAAGAAATAGGCCCTTTGGCCCACCGAGTCCACGCCGACCAGCGATCCCCGCACACCTGTTCTATCCTACTCACACCAGGGACAATTTACAGAAGCCAAATAACCCACAAACCTGCACCTCTTTGGGATTTCTTCAGTCAGACGTTGGTGAATCTGTGGAATTCTTTGCCACAGAAGACTGTGGAGGCCAAGTCAGTGGATATTTTTACGGCAGAGATAGATAGATTCTCAATTAGTATCAGTGTCAGAGGATATGGGGAGAAGGCAGGAGAATGGGGTTAGGAGGGAGAGATAGATCAGCCTTGATTGAATGGCGGAGTAGACTTGATGGGCCGAATGGCCTAATTCTGCTCCTATCAGTTATGAACCTTACGAATATTGTTCATTACTTTGACAAAATTTTCTCCTGATCTGCTTTAATGATAAAGCAAATGCAAATGACTGGGTTTCAACTTGCATTTATCAGTCGGGGCATGGAGGATAATAGTCAAGAAGGCATGTTACAGATTATAGGAGCATTTCTGGATGATGTGGGAGGATAGATGGATGTGGAACCTTTGCAGAGAGTGCAGAAGACGTTTTGTGCAATGCAGTCTGGATTAGAGTTAGAGTCATAGAGTGATACAGCGTGGAAACAGGCCCATCAGCCCAACTTGCCCACACCGGCCAACATGCCCCATCTAGTCCCACCTGCCCACATTTGGCCTATATCCATCCAAATCTATCCTATCCTCGATTCACCTACCTTGACAGGTGCGAAGGGCATGTTTCCACGCTGCATGACTCCACGACTCTAGAAGACCGAACAAGCTCACGCTCCTAAACGCCAAATCAACAACAATTAACAAGGGCAAGAATGACTTCATTCGAGGTTAGTCCATTCCTGTAACTCTCGATGCTGAAAAAACGATGCTTTCCCCTTTGTTCGTTCATTTTAGGTTAGTTTAGTCTATTGTCACGTGTACCAAGGTACAGTGAAAAGCTTTTGTTGCGTGCTAACAAATCAGAGGAAAGACAATACATGAATGCAATCGATCCATCCACACTGTACAGATACAAAGGGAATAACATGAATAACGTTTAATGCAAGATTAAGTCCAGTAAATTTCGATCAAAGACAGTTTGAGGGTCTCCAATGAGGTAGATGTTAGTTCAGGACTGCCCTCTGGTTGTGGTGGGATGGTTCAGTTGCCTGATAACAGCTGGGAAGAAACTGTCCCTGAATCTGGAGGTATGCGTTTTCAAACTTCTGCCCCTCTTACCTGATGGGAGAGGGGGAGAAGAGGGAGTGTCCGGGGTGAGACACGTCCTTGATTATGCTAAAGAAGGAACTACAGATGCTGGAAAATCGAAGGTACACAAAAATGCTGGAGAAACTCAGCGGGTGCAGCAGCCTCTATGGAGTGAAGGAGTTTTGGTACAACAAGGGTTTCGGCCCGAAACGTTGCATATCTACTTCACTCCATAGATGCTGCTGCACCCGCTGAGTTTCTCCAGCATTTTTGTGTACCTTCCTTGATTATGCAGCTAGCCTTGCCGAGGCAGCGTGAGGTGTAGATGGAGTAAATGGAAGGGAGACACAAAAAGCTGGAGTAACTCAGCAGGACAGGCAGCATCTCTGGAGAAAAGGAATGGGTGACGTTTCGGGTGGAGACTCTTCTCTAGACAGGAAGGGAGGTTGGTTTGTGTGATGGTCTGGGCTGCTTCCACAATTTCTTGCGGTATTGGATGGAGAAGTTCCCAAATCAAGCTGTGACGCTTCCCGATAAAATGCTTGCAGCAGCGCATTTGTAGAAGTTGGTGAGAGTTGGGAACTTCCAAAGCCTCCTAAGGAAATAGAGGCGTTGGTGTGTTTCGGGTTAAGCCCTGACTGTAAATCATCTTTCATCTGGACTTAATATCAAGGCAGTACAACAATGCATGTGTCACTTCGTCTAACACATCCTGGACAGGAAGGCATGTTGCAGTTTACAGGAGCTGACGAATATAGCCAGCTGTAAATGCAGCGTGGAGGCAAGACCTAATCTTACAAATCGGCAGTCTGTTTTATTTAGTTGAGAGATACAGCGCGGAAACAGACTCTTCAGCCCACCGAGTCCGCACCGACCAGCGATCCCCGCACATCCTACATATCCTACATATTAGGGAAGATTCTTTCACACACAGAGTTGTGAATCTGTGCAATTCTCTGCCTCAGAAAGCAGTGGAGGCCAATTCTCTGGAGGCTTTCAAAAGAGAGTTAGATAAAGCTCTTAAAGATAGTGGAACCAGGGGTCACAGTTTAATAATAATGGGTAGGCCATTTAGGACTGAGAAGAGGAAAAACGTTTTTACCCAGAGAGTTGTGAATCTGTGGAATTCTCTGCCACAGAAGGCAGTGGAGGCCAATTCACTGGATGTTTTCAAGAGAGTGTTAGATTTAGCTCTTAGGAATCAAGGGATATGGGGAAAAAGCCAGAACGGAGTACTGATTTTGGATGATCAGCCATGATCATATTGAATGGCGGTGCTGGCTTGAAGGGCCGAATGGCCTACTCCTGCACCTATTTTCTATAGTATAGCAGCTCCATCCAAGACTACGAGAAAGTGCAGTGAATTGTGGACCCAGCCCAGACCATCACACAAACCAACCTCCCTTCCATTGACTCCATCTACACCTCACGCTGCCTCGGCAAGGCCAGCAACATCACCAAGGACAAGTCGCACCCTGGCCACTCCCTCTTCTCCCGTCTCCCATCGGGCAAAACGTGTAGAAGTGTGCAAACGCACACGTCCAGATTCAGGGACAGTTTCTTCTCAGCTGTTATCAGGCAACTGAACCATCCTACCACAACCAGAGAACAGACCGGAATTACTATCTATCTTCTTGGTGACCCCAGGACTATCTTGGATCGGACTTTGCTGGCTTTACCTTGCACTAAACGTTATTCCCTTTATCATGTATCTATACATTGTGAATACCTCGATTGTAATCATGTCTAGTCTTTCTGCTGACTGGTTAGCATGCAACAAAAGCTTTTCACTCTACCTCGGTACACGTGACAATAAACTAAACTGAATTGAACTGTGAAATAAACATGATGAGAAAATAAAGCTGCTCAAAGGCAAGAAATATTCCTTTACTTTCTTGTTTATAAATTGAGGAAATCATTGTTCCTTGGTGCCTTTACTCCAAACAAGAAGAGTGTTTTTAGTCTAGGTTAGTTCAGAGATACAGCGTGGAAGCAGGCCCTTCGGCCCACCGAGTCTGTGCCGACCAGCGATCCCCACACACTACCATTCTCCTACACACACAGGGGACAGTTTACCGTTCACAGAATGAATACAAACCTATGTGTCTTTGGAATGCGGGAGGAAACTAGAGCACCCGGAGGAAACCCACGCAGTTCAGGGGGAGAGCGTGCACACTCCGTACAGACAGCACAGGCTCAATTTAGCACGAACGGTAGTTGGGCGGTCATGTAGTCAAGATCGAACCCAGGCCTCTGGCGCCGTGAGGCAGCAGCTCGACCAGTTGCGCCACTGTATCATCTTATGATCTGCTGAGTTACTGCAGCATTTTGGTGTCCTTCAGATTAAAGTCTAAATGGCCTGTCCCAGTTCCAATTTCACAGCATCAAGGAAAAACTACCAGTCCCAAAACCCAATAAAGAGACAACAATTGCCAACAATGCTCGATGTTTTTTCCATTCCCCCATGCCAATTCAGGCTGATGAACTGACTGCCAAATGGCCCGGATCCGACCGCAAGCCAAACCAGGACCTTCTGCAATGGGTTAGCGTGACACTGGATCGTTTCAGTTTGAGTTTAGTTCACTATCATGTGCACCAAGGTTTAGTTCAGTTTAGTTTAGTTTAGAGATACATTGCGGAAACAGGCCCTTCGGCCCACCGAGTCCGCACTGACCAGCAATCCCCGCACACTAATAGCCCTGTCCCAAGGTACGAGTTCATTCCAAGAACTCTCCCGAGTTTGCCCTGATTCAAACTCGGAGATTTACGGTAATGGCGGTACCCGGGGCTCTCGTGGACATTTTTCAACATGTTGAAAAATCTTCACAATTCTTTCCATGCTTACCTGCCGATAACGAGTCTTCCCGAGTACCTGCCGTTAGCGTTACGAACCGCTTAGAGACGTCCCCGAGCTCCGACGTACCCGCTATGTTCATTCTCCGTGCATTTTAAACTCGGGAGAGCTCTTGGAATGAACTTGTGCCGTGGGTCAAGGCTTTAACACTATTTCACACACACTAGGGACAATTTACAATTATACCAATTTACAATTCACCTACAAACCTGCATGTCTTTGGAATGTGGGAGAAAACCGGAGTGTAGTGAATCTGTGGGATTCATTGCCACAGGAGGCTGTGGAAGCCAAGTCAACGGATGTTTTTAAGACAGTGATAGATGATTCTTGATTAGTGTGGGTGTCAGAGGTTATGAGGGGAAGGCTTGAGAATGGGGTTAGGAGGGAGAGATAGATCAGCCAGGATTGAATGGCGGAGTGGACTTGATGGGCCGAATGACCTAATCTGCTCCTATCATTTATGACCTAATGACTTATGATCCCAGAGAAAACCCACGCAGGTCACGGGGAGAATGTACAAACTCCGTGCAGACAAGCTCCATTAGTCAGGATTGAATGCGGGTTTCTGGCGCCTTGAGGCAGCAACTCTTCCGCTGCGCCAACGTGCCGGGTGGGATTGAAGAATTCATCATGAAGATAGGGCAGCGCGGTGTCGCAGCAGTAGTGTTGCTGCCTTGCAGCGCTTACAGCGCCAGAGACCCGGGTTCGATCCTGCTGTCTGTACGGAGTTTGCACGTTCTAACCGTGTCCTGCGTGGGTTTTCTCCGAGATTTTCGGTTTCCTCCAATACTCCAAAGATGTACGGGTTTGTAGGTCAGTCGTCGTGATGTAAATGCAGAACTCGTCCACGGTGTGTGTAGGATAGTATTAGTGTGCGGGGATCATTGGTCGGCGCAGACTCGGTGGGCTGAAGGGCCTGTTTCCGTGCTGCATCTCCAAACTAAACTAAACTAAATGAATGAAGGGATCAGTAAAGACATTTTTCTCGTGTCTGTGCTTCATACGCACCTTGTAATTACTTTTAGTTTTGGGTGAATACAGGGATTACATCCTTTGTCCAGTTCTTCTCAGTACCACAGTAAAATGGACTCATTATAAAACTACACTGATGAGAGATTGCCACCATTAGACCTTCTTTTCAATTTCATTGTCACAATTAAATGTCAAGGTGAAATGTCAAAATAAATAACATGTAGAATTGTCTCATTTAATAAAATTCTGTTTTTAAATTGGTGTTTGAGGCTTGAAAAGTTTACACTGGATTATACACTGAGTTCCCAGCTGGGGTTTAGTGTAGATTTAGTTTTAGTTCTTTAGTTTTTAATCTGAGAGATACGGCGCGGGAACAGGCCCTTCGGCCCATCGGGTCCATGGCGACCAGCGATCACCACGCATTAACGCTATGGACAGTTTTTACATTCATACCAAGTCAATTAACCTGCAAACCTGCACGTCCTTGGCATGCGGAAAGAAACCGAAGATCTCGGTGAAAACCCGCGCGGTCGGGGGGGAGAACGTACAAACTCCGTACAGGCAGCTCCTTCAGTCAGGATAGAATCTGGGTCATGGCACTGTAAGGCAGCAACTCTACCGCTGCACCACCGAGCCGCCTAGTTTAGAGATACGCCATGGAAACAGGCCCTTCGGCCCATTGAGTCCACGTCAACCATCGATTACAGGGAGAAGGCGGGAGAATGGGGTTGAGAGGGAAAAATAGATCAGCCATGATTGAATGGTGGGGAAGACTCAATGAGCCGAATGGCCTAATTCTGCTTCTATGTCCTGTGGTTTTATAGACATAACTCAATATATCAGTGAAGGGGGTTGTTGGTATAGGACACGGGTCGGAAACTGTGGCCTTAAGGCCCCATGTGGCCTTCTAGGCCATTAAGTGCGGCCTTTTGAATGAATCCAAATTTTGTAGAACAAATCCTTTTATTTTTATTAATATGTTTAGTTCGTCGTTTATTATTTGTATTTTAATCTTGAACGTATTCAAAATACCAAAGAGTAAAAAAAAATTCAACGAAATTAGCATTTTTTACCATTCAAATTAGCATTTCACCCTCACCTAGTTGATGTCTCCAAGGCTCCTAAAGAACTACAGATGGAATTGATCGAGCTCTCAGAAGATTACATTTTATTTGACGCTAAGAAAGATCCGATTGAAATATGGAAAAATGCAATGGAATACGGCAACATGCACGAAAAATGCTTTCTTGCTTTTCAACCACTTATTGCTGCAAATCTACGCTCTCCTATCTAGCTCTCTCTTGAAAGTAAGCAGAGAACCGGCCCCCACCGTCCTCTGAGGCAGACTTCATTACCGAACCTGGGCAGAACCTCTGAATTATATGTGTAGGAGTGAACTGCAGATGCTGGTTTACACCGAAGATAAATACAAAATACTGGAGTAACTCACCGGGACAGGCAGCATCTCAGGAGAGAAGGAATGAGTGACGTTTCGGGTCGAGATGTCTGAAGACCCAAAACGTCACCTATTCATTCTCTCCAGAGAATTATAATTCTTCAAAACCAGAAGCTCGATTAAAGTCCAAACTTCATGTTCATTAGTGATAGGAGCAGCATTAGGCCATTCGACACATCAAGTCTACTCTGCCATTCGATCATGGCTGATCTATCTTTCCCTCTCAACCCCATTCACCTGCCTTCTCCCCATAACCTCTGACACCCGCACTAATCAAAAATCTGTCAATCTCTGCCTTAAAAATACCCAATGACTTGGCCTCCACAGCCCTTCTGTGGCAAAGAATTCCACAGATTCACCACCCTCTGACTAAAAAATGTCCTCTTCATCTCCTTCCTAAAGGAACGTCCTCTAATTCTAAGGCTATAACCTCTGCTCCTAGACTCGTCCACGAGTGGAAAGGGCTTGCCTTCTGACTCGCAGGGCATAATAATAAGTTGCCGATAAGTTGCTAATAAGTTCATAAGTTCATATCTTCGAGGAGCAGAATTCGGCCATTCGGCCCATCCAGCCTAGTCTGCCATTCAATCATGGCTGATCTATCTTTCCCTCTCAACCCCATTCTCCTGCCTTCTCCCCATAGCCCCTGACCCCTTAATCTGTTCAAAGTCACTTGCTATTTGCCATTGGATTCTAAGATTCTAAGTGCTCTAATCCTCTTAAGAAACTGAATAAGCACATTTGTTGTACCCCTCCCCCCACCCCTCAATGAGGACATGCTTTTGTTTGTTTCTGCTTGCCCCACACTGAAATCTCAATGCAGTTAGAAACATAAAAACTATAGACAATAGGTGCAGGAGTAGGCCATTTTGCTCTTTGAGCCAGCACCGCCATTCACTGTGATCATGGCTGATCATCCACATTCAGTACCCCGTTCCTGCTTTCTCCCCATATCCCCTGATTCCCTTAGCTCTCGGAGTTAAATCTAACTCTCTTGAATACATTTAATGAATTGACCTCCACTCTGTGGCTGAGAATTCCACAAATTCACAACTCCCTGGGTGAAAAGGTTTTTTCCCATCTCAGTCCTAAATGGCCTATTTAAACTGTGACAGCCTTGTTCTGGAGTCCTCCAACATGGGGAACATTTTGCCTGCATC